>NC_056745.1:376545416-376627916 GCF_019279795.1 Protopterus annectens
AAAGAATGTTTTTTTAAAGCCTTTGACAGGCAAGGAAAACAAGGACCCTCTATCAATCCAGGGAACTGGAGAGGTCCTAGTGTGGGGTGAAAATGGAGGTCCAGTTTGGGTTCCAGCATTCATGGAGTATATCTCAGGTGACACCAGAGGACAGAGAACCAAATCTGATGAGGCCAAAAGGGGGTAAGGAGGATCACAGTACTCTTCAATCATTTGGCTTTCTGAAGAAATCTTGAAATCAGTTGAAGAGGAGGGTAAGCATAAAGGAGGGTTGGGGGGGGGCATTCGTAGACTACAGCATCTCCCAGGGAAATCACTGCTGTACTTGCTGTTGTCAAGGGATGCAAACAAATCACAGCAGGGAAGACCCCAACGGTCAAATATAATGTTTGCTACTGACTGAGGGACCACCCCTGATGCCCCAGGAGTGGTCCCTCAATCAGTCAGTAGCAAACAAGATATTTGACCCCAACGGTCAAATATCGTGTTTCCTACTGACTGATTAGGGACCACTCCTAGGGCATCAGAATGGACCTGCTGAGCCTGTCTGCCAATATGTTGGATTTCCCTGGTATGTGTTGGAAGTTGAAAGTGGTGTGAAAAGATAACTTATTCTCAAACTCTCATGGTTTCTCGGCACAGTGGGTATGAATGAGTTCCTCCTTGTTTGTTGATATACCAGACGACTGGCATGTTGTTGGTGTGAATCTCAACAGTTGCCAGAGGTAGACCGTCCTGAAAGGTTTGCAAATTATAGGACAGCTCATCTGCAGGACATGTATATGCAAATCTGATCTTCAGGTGAGTCCACGTCACAGGGAAAATCGTCCCTCAAAATGCCCCCCCCCCCAGACAGGAAGCATTGGTGGTCACTCTGGCTATTGGAAGGGGAAGGCTGAAAGGTCTACCTACTGAAAGATCAGAACAAATCCACCACTCTAAATGGCTTCTGCAAACACTGGTCACTCTGATAGGAACAGATAGGGGATGATGCAGAATTGTTCATTGAACAGCCAGTGTCCACTGTAGAATGTGCATAGAGTATTTAGTTAGAGGTACTAGAATTATAGCAGCTGCCATAGATCCCAGGGTCCATAGAATCAATCTGGCAGGAGGAGATGGATGAGATAATACAGCTTGTACTTAGAGTCAAAATGTTGATGTGATGTTGGGGCAAGGAAGCTACTTGCGTAACTGCGTTCAGCTGAGCCCCAATGAATTCCAAGGTTTGAACAGGCAATGGTTGTGACTTGTCTGGATTTATGGTGATGCCTAGCTCATGGGAAATCTGATATAGTCTCTAGCCTGAGAAAGTTGACCCTGGGTGGTGGAGGCAGTTAGGAGCCAATCGTTCACATATGGGAATACATAAAACCTTTCCAGTCGTAGATGAGCTGCGACTACTGCCATCCATTTGATAAACATCTGGGGAACTGTGGTGAGTTCAAACAGCAGGGCTCTGAATTGGAAGTGACCGTCTCCAATGCAGAAGTGCAGGTGACTTCTGGAGCGCCTATTTTTTATGTGACACTACGTGTCCTTGAGATCCACAAAGCACATCCAATCATCCTTTCTTAGTAATAGAAGTATTGACTAATCCATAACCATCCGGAACTTCACTTTCTTTAGATATAAACTGAGTTTGCTTAGGTCTAGGATAAACCTCAGGTCCTCTGTTTTCTTTGGCATCAAACAGAAACAGGAGCAAGTTCCACATTCTCTCTGTTCGGCTAAAGGCCCCCAACTGCCTCCAGAGTCAGACAGTCAGACAGCACTAGAGCACTGAAAGGGCTTTTTGGAAAAGGGTTCCCTAAAGCCCTGATATTCTGGACCCCCTCCATCACTAGGATGGTGTCTCCTATTAAAGCCTCCTCCTTTGTCTCTGGAAGAGTACTCTCCACTTGGATCAGGAAAGGAACCTTGTGATTTTTGGAACCAAGTTTTCTTAGCCCGATTTCTAGAGTAGGTTCATAGGTTCATACTAGGCTATCTGCCCTAGGGCATTTATAAGCCTAGCCTGAATGTGTTTGGCTTTCGCCACCCATTTTAAATTTATTTTGCTATGCCCTTTTTCGAGGTTAGTATACTATGCCTCTGTCTAACAGTGACACAGAAGTGATACCCGGGGTAAACCTATGATCTCCCATCCACTCATCAAGATTCCTCTTGAAGAGAGTCAATGAGGGACTCTGCCTAACCTGGACTGGGATTTAATTCCAGAGTGAAGGGAGCCTCTGGGTTATAAATATGTCCCTCCAGCATGTCCTATTTATTTCAGTGCTGAGGTTCAAGTCTCGAGCGTAGCTCGATGGGATTTGGATTTTCTGAGGTGCAGCATGTCCATTAACTCCGGGTTGGACATGGCTTTATACGTCAGGCACAGATCGCCTCTGAACAGGCGGTATGCCACTGAGTAGAGCTGGAGTTTCTTTAACCGGCAGCATATGGCATCTGTTTGAGCCCTTTGATCCTCTTGGTGAGGTACTTTTGGGGTCTTTCCAGTTGCTGCAGGTGTCTGGTAAGGTACATCCCTAAAAGATCATTGTACTAAATTATGGGCCTGATGAGGGATGAGTAAAGTGGCACGATGACGCCCCTGATCTAGATGTGAATCCCTTCATGATTAGGTGGGCTATATAAAATGTTTTTCTAACCACTTTGGCCACGTGGTTGTCAAATGAGAGATTGCTATCAACTTGGGTCCCCAGGTCCCTAATTACTTCTTCTGTACTTAATGGATTACCACCTATGTGGTAATTTGTGGGCACTTTGTTTTTGCCAAAGGGGATGACTATACACTTTTTGGCATTTAGCTTGAGGCCATGGCTCTGGCACCAGTTGTCTGTTTCTATGAGGCCCTTTTGGAGGATGCTTGTGTCGACTGAAGAGTCGATTATGGCGCCCAGTTTGCAGTCATCTGCGAACCTGGTCAGCCACAGTCCTTCCGTGTTGGCCTGTACCTCCAAGAAATATGTACCGAACAAGAGAGATCCCAGGACTGAGCCTTGTGGGACACCACTTGTAACTGGTTTGGAGTCTGACATGGCTCTAGCAATTCTAACCATGTGGGTTCTGTCCTTGAGCCAGTTTGCAATCCATCTAGTGACACAGGGGCTTATATTTAAGCTGGTGAGCTTATCTATAATGCCCGAGTGGGGTATTGTATCAAAGGCTTTTGCGAGGTCCAGGTAGGCTGTGTAGACCACCTTCCCCTCGTCAATGGCCTTGGTGACTGTTTCAAAGAAATCAACCAGGTTTAAGAGGCAGTATCTGCCCTTAACAAAGCCAAACTGGGTCGGATCCAGTGTTTGTAGGTCCCCAATATCTTTATTTATGAGGTCCATGACGATCCTTTTCATAGCTTTGCAGACCAAGCTAGTCAGGCTTATGGGGCGATAGTTTCCAGGATCCGTTGAGGCACCACCTTTATGGAGAGGGACCACTGTTGCTGTACGCCACTCTTTGGGCACATATTCTGTAGTAAGGCTGAGATTGAACAGTAGTTTTATGTTTGGGTTTAGCTCTTCTTGGAGTTCATGTAGGACGCAGCCCGGGACACCATCTGGTCCCATTGATGCTGTGTTTTTGCTTTGGAAAGGCGGCTCTTACCTGAGCATCTGAGGTGTCAGGGGGGGGCAGCACTCTGCTTGGATAGATATTTGCCCTTTTGGTGGGGAGGGGGGGGGGAGTTTGCGCTGAACCTGTCAGCTAGGATGTTGGCAATGTCTGTGGGTTCAGTGTATTTTTTGTCATTTTGGACTAATTCTGAGCATATCTGGGAATTACCACCCAGGTTCCTAACATAACTAAAGAAAGCCTTGGGATTATCCTTAGTGTCCTGTGCAATTTTTCTCTTGAAGCTAGCCTTAGACAATTTTATGTGTGCCTGTGGTTTTTTGCTAATACTGATCAGTGATGCCTTCCCTTTTTGGGATTTTGCTCTATCATTTAGTAGCTTCCTCCTTCTATTGTATAGTTTGTTTATGGCTGGGGTCCACCAGACAGGACGTCTGCCTTTGGAGGATTGGGTCTTGGTTTTATTTGGGATTGCATGATCCATGCATTCATGAAGGTGTTCATAGAATGCGTTTATAAAGGATTCTGCGGTCTGGGCCGTATTTTCCACAGGCATGGGCTTTGAAGGATTCCACCTCGGTTTTGAGGAGTGTGAAATTTGCTTTAGAGAAGTTTTTCACTGTGGTTTTCTGGGCAGGGGTGGGGTCGGGGATGTGAATATCCAGTGAGATTAGTTTATGGTCTGATCTTACCAGTGAGGGATACACTTCTGGTCTGGAGCACAGAGTCCCCATGTTGGTGATGATCAGGTCCAGTATGTTTTCCCCTCTTGTGGGAGTGGTAACAAGTTGTTCCATAGCATTTGAGTTTATAAATTCTAGGAACCTTTGGGCTAGGGTGTTGGAGCTAGAGTAATGCTCCCAGTCTATGTTTGGGTAGTTGAAGTCGCCCAATATAATGGTGTTTGGAGACACCTTCATATTTTCCAGTGTTCTCAGGAAGGCCGAGTGGGGTTCCTGGGTTTGGGAGGGTGGTCTGTAGCAGGCTATAAACTGGAAGGCAGTTTTACCCACTGTTAGTTGCACATGGATAGTCTCTGATGCTTCGTGCTTTGCCACCAACCTGGAGGTGTGGGTATCTTTGATGAATATCGATACTCCCTCCTTTTGTGGTTCGGTCCAAGTTTTGGGGCTGAAAAGCATGGTATGAGGTATAACCTGGTAGTGCTGGGGTGCTCTCGGGAGCCCTGAACCAGGTTTCTGTTACTGCACAGATATCGATGTTCTCCATGCTAAGGAGAGTTTCGAGTGCGTGCATCTTGAGGTTTAGACTTCTGGCTTTGAGTAGCATTACTCTTAGTTTCTTATCCCTTGTGATACCTATGGAGGTAGGTTTGTCTTTTGAGCCTTGCCTAAAAAAGGCACTATGGGGGTAGCAAGAGCCTTTGCCAATATCCGAAAGCCCAGGGGTGACAGGTGCAAGCCGTCCGTAGCGAAGCATCGTGGCTTGTCGAGCATATCATCCCAAGCTGACAGGCATTGGATCCCCTTTGAATGACACAAGTACTTAAGCCAATTGTTGAAACTGATCATCTTGTCTTCATATTGTGGCATCATTCTTGGTGAGGGTAAGATGCTACTCAAGGTCAGGGTCATACCGGCCTGGGCTACATGCTCAGAGAGCTCCTTTATGTCTCTTTTCATGTAGTCCAGGGAGGTAAGTCTCAGGTCATTCACACCAGCATGGACAATGACTGAGTCATATTTGTACTTGCCTTGGAGTGACCTGAGTGTTTGTGTTATGTGGCGGATCCTAGCATCCGACAGGCTGCTCACCGTGACCCTCTCCTTGTTCAGCCTGGTGAGCGGGACGTCAGTGTGCCTGACGATTGAGTCACCTATTACAAGTGTATCAGGTGTGTTGTTTAGTCTTAAGGCTGTGACTGTTTGGCACACTGGCTTTGTGAGATGTGTTGCACGTGTTTTGTTTTGGGGTAGCGGCTGCTTGGGTGTCTGCTTTGGAGGTCTCTGCTGCTTCGGCAGATCTTTATTTAGAGCCTCCGAGTATGTTTTTGTGTGATTATGTGTTTGGTTTGCTGTCGTGGTAGGTCTATGAGACTGGAATTGTAGTGAGTGTGGTTTACTTCTCCTCCTGACTGGTTATGTCAGTACTGAGTTGAGAGAGCTTAGCCTCCAGTTTGGCTACATGGTTGCATCTCTCACATGTGTTGGAATTTCTTGGGAGGAGGAGAGGGTTGTCTGTGTACATGAGGCAGTTGTAACATTGCCTCAAGATTCCCAGATTCACCAGCTGGACCGGAGAGGAGATTGACAACTGACCTTTGGACATGCTAGAATAATATTGGGAATTCCTTAATAATTGAAAACCAGGGCCAGTGGGGAGTGAGGGTGTAGTGCTTTTAATTTTTAGTGCTGACTTATATAACTTAAGTGCAATGTGTTACAGGTAACTTAAATGCAAAAACGACAAACAGTAACTTTCTTTCAAGTGAAACAAGGAAATAAGTACAGTAAGCAATACAGATATCACTAGGGATCCACAGAAGCGCTGAGAAGCCAGATTAGGTGGAATTAGCTCCAGGAAATAACAAGCAAACAACAAGCATATAAACAAAGCTAGATTCAGCAGGCCTGGATCTAGTCTATGCTACAGCAAACAAGGTGTACCAATTTCAGTAAGATACAGTTCAAATATTCAGGCACTATAAACCTTTAACCAGAAATTCCCAGCTCAGAAGGGCAGAGTCCAGCCTCTTCTCCCACAAGAGTGCAGACCACAAACCTTCTTGATGTAAAATAACTGGCCTGAAGCCCAAGTGCTTAAACCAGAACTAATACACTTTAAGAATAACAGACACTGGGCTCTCAATCAGCAGTTCCCAACTTAGAAGGATGAAAGCTACCTGTCCTGCCACCACAGTGCATGCCACAAACCTTCCTAATGTAAAACAACTGGTCTGAAGCCCAAGTGCTTAATCCAAAAGACTTAGAATGATAGCTACACTTTAATCAAGTTACTACCAAGCAGTAATAAATACAATTGAATACTTCAGAGAATGCCTGGATTAGTGCTCAAGTTACACAAACAAAGCTAGATCCAGCAGGCCCGAATCCTGTCTATGCCACAGCAAACAAGGCGCACCAACTTCAGTAAGAAGCAGTTCAGATATGCATGCACTATAAGCCTTCAACCAGAAATTCCCAGCTCAGAAGGGCAGAGTCCAGCCTCTCCTCCCACAAGAGTGCAGACCAAGAACCCTCTTAATGTAAAATAACTGGCCTGAAAGCCCAAGTGCTTAAACCAGAATTTATACACTTTTAGAATAACAGACACTGAGCCCTCAATCAGCAGTTCCCAACCTAGAAGGATGTAAGCTACCTGTTCTGCCACTACAGTGCAGACCACAAACCCTCTCAGTGCAAAACAACTGGTCCGAAGCCCAAGTGTTTAAACCAAAAGGCTTAGAATGAGTTACACCAAGCAGTAATAAATACAATTGAGTACTTTTAAGATGATGCAAAAGTAAAAAAAAGTAGGTAGAAACACAAGTACAGTAAAAGCAGATGAAATTTTTTTTTTTTTTTTTTTCTGAACAAGTGCTGAGATCCGTTGAGGGGTGGAAAACTTGATCCCCAAGGCAGACAAGGTCTTACCTTCTTGCTCGGTGCAGGTCAGCGTGTCCTTCAATGATGGGCCAAACAAAGAAGACCCATCAAAAGGGGCATTGACCAAAGACACCTTAAAGTATTCCATGAAATCAGAAAGCCTCATCCATGCATGTCTGCATATTGCAATGCTGGTGCCGGCTGCCCTTGAGGATCCTTCTGCTGAATGGGAAACTAGCCTCATGGAAGAGTTTGCAAGGGAAGTAAGAGTAGTCAGCTCTGGAGAAACTTTACTTAGCTCCTCCTTAGGCAAGCACTCCCCCAAGGACTCAGAGTTCCTTCACCAGGTCTCTCTGTAGGTGAATAAAATGTGGCTAGTAATTAAGCGTGCTAAGTGAAAAAGTCGCCAAGGCAAACATGCGTTTCCTGAACCTGTCCACCACTCTGGACTCCCTGTTCGATGGCTGGACAGTCGAGTGCTGCTGTGAGAGCTCTTTCTTAGTAGCACATGCCACCATCACAGCATCAACAGGAATGTCCTTGCTCCATAATGATCGATTCTGAAGGGGAGAAAATCTTATCTGGTCATTTTGATACAGGCTTTCTGGTGTCCAGCTCTTTCCATGCCAGATGGGTGACAAGATCAATAACAGCGTCCACTGTAGGAATTAACCAAGATGTAGATGAGCCTGCCCCAAAGACCTCCAAGAATACAGACTCCTCCTAAGAAGGATTTTTGGATGACCAGCCACCTCTTTGCTTTAAAATTTCCAAGATGTCCACAAAGAAGACATTGTCCGTTGGTGATTTGGGGAATCTTCTCCCTCATTGTAGTCCGTATCCTCAATGAAGGACTCCATAGGGGAGCCCAAGTGCCTCCTCTTGCACATCCTTTTCTGTGGGATATTCAGGTGAGGAGTCGGAAAGTACAGTTGTGTACACTTACCATAAATGTAGATGTTCGAGTGTATTCACTGTTGCAGTGATTACATTAGGGTAATCTGCTGGCAGGTTGCCCTCAGTCAGCCTGAATAACAAAGTCTTGGGTCCTGTGTCGGTTGCTATCTCCTCTTCCATGACTTCAAGTCGTCAGGGGTATAAAACATGCAGCTGACACCATTTTATTCAGTTTTTCTTGCCCCAGATGTCAGGTGCCCCCCAAATGGGGAGCAAAAAAAAAAATATATATATATATATATATATATATATATATATATATATATATAAACAGCAATATATGAAAATGCACTTTTAGCAACATAAACTTTACCTTCATCTAAAAGCAAATACACTACAAAGGCTTTAGAGTATAGTGAAGAAAAGAGAAGTTATAGAAAAGGAGGATGGCGGGAGGGTAGCCCGGACTGCAACAGTGAATACACTCGAACATCTACAATGTTCATCGACAATGTTGCAGTCATTACATTTGGGTAGAATCCCAAAGCTATGGATGGGAGGATGGAACTAAATAGCATTAGGAGCGGCTATAAGGCCCTGCAGAACTGCAGTGGCAAAGCCTGCCCTGGATTTAGAGAATAGAGGCAAATGATAATGCTTTCTGAAGGTAGGAACAGAGCTCCAAGTAGCAGCTTCTAGAATGTCTTTGGTTGGAACTCCTCTGAGAAAGGCTGCTGAGATAGAGGCAGCTCTGGTGGAATGTGACCGGATTCCCTTGGGTACAGGTTTACCATGATGCAAGTAGCAGAAATGAATGCAGTGGCTTATCCACTTAGAAATAGTCTGCTTTGATATAGCCTTCCCCTCTGATCCTGAAGCAAATGCCACCAGTAGTTGCTCAGACTCTCTTAGAGATTTGGCCCTGTTTAAGCAGAATCTTAGTTGTCTGTGTATGTCCAATGAATGCAGAATCCGCTCCCCCTTGTTCTGCGGATATGGGTAAAAAGTTGGCAGGTGAATAGTTTGGTTAAGAGCCACACTGGATACCACCTTAGGCATAAAGGAAGGATTGGTCCTAAGTGACACCCTGTCCGGGTAAAATGTAATAAAAGGCTCCACAGCCATGAGAGCCTGTAGTCCTGAAACCCTTCTTGCTGAAGTGATTGCCAAGAGGAAAACTATTTTCCAAGATAAGAACTTTATATCCGCAGTAGCTGCTGGTTCAAAAGGAGGCAGGGTGAGTTTTTCCACCACAAAATTGAGGTCCCACACAGGACTTGGTGATCTTCTGGGAGGCCTTAAATGTTTGGCCCCTCTAAGATACTGTTTTAGCAGAGGATGAGAAAAGATAGGAGGCTCCATGCTGTAATGAGTCGAGATGGCAGAGGCATGGATTTTTATTGAAGAGAAGGATAGGCCCTTGTCAAGCATCTCAGTCAAGTATTATAAAATCTGAGGGATATTTGGATTTGCTGTGTCCATTCCTTGTGCTTGGTTCCAAGCACAGAATCTTTTCCATTTATCAGCATAAGATTTTCTAGTACTAGGCCTTCTGGCTTCCAAAATGACATCCATAACAGATTTACTGAGAGGTGTTGTTTGAATAATTACATGATCAACCAAGCTGCAAGATTCAGAGTTTGGAGCTGAGTGTGCAGAATTTGATTGTTCTGCTGAAACAGTAGATGAGGTATTTGAGGCAAGTTCCAAGGAGGGAGTTGAGACATATTCCTTAGAATTGGGTACCAGTGCTGGTGAGGCCAGTCTGGAGCAATTAGGATCAGTTTTGTTTTTTTCTGTCTGACCTTTAGTAAGATCTTGGAGAGAAGAGGCAGAGGGGGAAAGACGTAGACTGATAGGTTTTTCCAACTGAAGGATAGAGCATCCACTTTCCATGCTCGTCTGTGATTAAGTCCTTGTGCAGAATTTGTCCAGTTGATAATTTTGGGGGGAGGCAAATAGACCTATGTCTGGGCTCCCCCATTTCTGTGTTACCATGCTGAAAAACTTGTGTATCCAATTTCCACTCGTGCGGGTCCATAAGATTTCTGCTTAGGTCTGCCAGAGTATTTTGTTTTCCTGGCAAGAATTGAGCTTGAAGATGTACTTGGTAAGTCAAGGCTGTGTTCCACAATGTCATGGCTAGTCTGCAAAGGGGGTAGGAATGTGTACCCCCCTGCTTGTTTATGTACCACATAACCGTGGTGTTGTCCGTCTTTATCAGTAGTTGTCCTGGATGAAGCAAGTCCTTGAAGGCTGTCAGAGCATTCTGAACAGCTAGCATCTCTTTCTGGTTGATATGCAGATGCATTTGTTTTGGGCTCCATATGCCCTGAATGCATCTCTCCGCCAGGTGGGCCCACCAAGCACAGTCTGATGCGTCTGTAGTTAGGGTTTGCATGGCAGGGGGTAGAGTGAATGACAGTCCCTTGTTTTGGTGGCATGTCTCTGCCCACCAAAGAAACTCCTGTTGTAAGCAGGGAATGAGAGGAATCGTTGTTTCCAGACTGTGACAATGTTGACTCCATAAACTTTTAGGTACCACTGAAGTTTCCTCATATGCAGTCTTGCATATGGAATTAGTAGAATGCAAGATGCCATGAACCCAAAAGCCTGCAGAATTTGTCTTGCAGATAACTGAGTTTTTGATGCCATCTGTTTAAAGTATATAGTCAGTTGCCTTTGTTTGTCTGGCCATCTGGGCAGTTGTACTCAAGCTTGCACCCAGGAATGTAATTTTTTGAGAGGGTACCAGTTGTGATTTCTTTTCGTTTATTGTGTACCCTAGGCACGTTAGACGCCTTTTTACAAACGCCAGATGTTGAAGAAGAATGTCCTTGTTTTCTGCTTGAATGAGACAGTCATCCAAGTAAGGATAAATTTGTATGCTTCTTTGTCTGAAAAATGCAATTACTGGTGCCAGGCACTTTGTAAGGACCCTGGGCGCAGTAGATGAGCCAAAGAGCACTGTAGAGAATTCATAATGCATAAAACCTGCCTTTAAGTGACGGTATCTTCTGCATGATTCCCTTATTGGGATATGCAGGTATGCCTCTTAAGTCTAGAGTCACTAACCACGCGTGCTTGCCCAGCATAGGCAGTAGCTGTTGTAAAGTTAGCATTTTGAATTTTGGAATATCCAGGAATGTGTTCAGAATTGATAAGTCCAATATTGGACGCCAGGCATCGTCTTTTCTGGGTACCAGGAACAGCCTTGAATAAAAACCTTGTCCTTTTTCCTGTTCTGGTACTGGTTGAATAGCCCCATTATCCATGAGGGACGTAACTTGTTTCTGAGCCTCTGCCCATTGATTTTGTGGCAGATCTGGCCAACCATTTGGAATTGGCAAAGTATGGAAATGAAATATGTATCCCTAGGGTACTATATTTAATACCCACTTGTCCTGGGTAATTAACTGCCAATTTTGAGCATGAAGTGCTAATTTTCCCCGCAATGGGGCTGCCAAAAGATAATTGCTTAGTGATGGTAGAGGGAAGTCATTGAGACTGCTTACTGTAGGGTTGTGCTTTATTTCCTCCAGATTTGGAGATGGAGGCACCCCATTGCTTTGACCTGTAAGAACCCTGTGATTGGTATCTAGAGCCTTTTGAGCACCTGGAGGCTCTGTTGGACACAGGAAAGGACCAATTTTTAGTAGGCCAGTGCCTACTGAATCTGGGAGGCTGCACATGTAAGAAATCTTTTACAGTTTGCATGGATTTAGCTTTGTCTTCCATTTTCTTTAAAACCTCTTCTACCTTATTACCAAACAGAGTATCATGCTGTAAAGGGGTATCCAACAATTTGAGCCAGGCATGCCTTCTAATCACAGATCCAGTAACTGCGGCCCTGCAAGAGGCCTGCAAGGAATCAAAACCACATTGCAAAGTATGCTTTCCAACCTGTTCTGCTACATGCAATAATTCCTGTAATTCTTTATTTTCCACACGATCAGAAATCAACATAACTTTGTTTCAATAGGCCCATAACATGCTGTTGATATTTAAGCATATGAAACTGGCAGTTTAAGGCCCTAATTGCCAAGGTTGCAGACGTATAAACCTTCTTTCCCCATCTATCCAGCACCCTGGAATCTCTATCACAGGGGGTAGGATTTTTGGCTGTAGAGGCCTTTACACCTTTGGGACCCTGTGAGATAGTTTCAGGATCAGCAGCAGGATTTTTGAATAGAAAGTTGTGGGAGTCAGGAACCCTGTAATATCTGTCTGGCTTACTAGGAGCCGGAGGTAGGGAATCAGGAGCCATGCTTGATTCCGAAAACACATCATCAACAATGTCTAATACAGGAGGTATAGCCAAAGGCCTATGCTGAGGAAGGAGGAGGAAATCCCTAAGACTCTTTTTTAATTCAGAGAAATTCTGATTCTCCCAATGAAAATGTTCCCTTAAAGTATGCAAGGTTTCTCCAAAAGAATAATCCTCAGGAGGAGATGCAGATGGGATGGATTCTTCCGCATCTGAATCCTCATAGGGTGGTATAGAAAATTCCTGATCAGAAGAGGAATCAGAAGAAATAGAAACCTGATCTGAAGATTCATAATCAGTGTCTTGCCTAGGCCTCTTGATAGGGGGGAGTTGGGACCCCTTGATCAAGGTAATTAAGTCCTCAGCCATTTTGATCATCTGTTTTTTAGGCATAGGGGCCTGAGCACTTGGCTCATGCGTCAGTTTTTTAGACTTAGAAGTTGTTTTTGATTTTGTTTTTGAAGCTGGCATTGGTTTTATATAAAAATGTTGAGGCCTGAAAACACCCTCAAAAGCCGATGCCTGCTCAGCGGCTCCGGACCCATCCAAGGGAGAGACATTCGCGGGTTCAATACTCTGAGAATCTCACGGCATATCAGACTCTGCATGGGTCTCGGTAGAGGCCTGCGACTCAAAAGTAGCGGGTATCAGGGGCTGCAAAAGCGCCTCAATGAGAACCGGCGAACGGCTTAGGAGAAGCTTTGTCGTTGGTTTTGGACCTCGACAGTCTGTCTGTCTTTCTTTTTGTGAACTACGGTAGTCGGATTGCTATCCGACGACATTTCAAGGTAATTAAATCTGGATTAAATCTAGCACAAAACCGACAGCAAGGCACGTTATGATCTGGGCCTAGGCAAGGAATACAGTACAAATGAAAATCCTTATGAGATATTTGCTTCCCACAAGTAATGCAATTATTAACTTTTACCGACATCGGTAAGGAGCAAGAAAAAGTTTCCCCAATGAGGTACTTAGCTTTAATTGAAGACTTTGGTTCTGAAACTCGAATGCGAAAATTTCAGGAGTCTGCCAACTGGCACTTGTGAACTGCTTCTGCTTCGGGCACCGCGCGGCAAGAAAGACTGAATAAAATGGCATCGGCTGCATGTTTTATGCCCCTGACGAACTGACGTCATGGAAGAGGAGACAGCAACTGACGCAGGAACCAAGACTTTATGTTATTCAGGCTGACTGAGGGCAACCTGCCAGTAGATTACCCCAATGTGATGACTGCAACAGTGAAACACGAAGAACATCAGGAAGGGGCCACCTCAGGTGGAAGAGCTTAGAGGCAGGCTAACCCTGGACAAAATGGAAGGATGAAGGCCCAGATCTGATGCAGGGACATAGGGAGGAGCAGAAGTCAAGCTCTGTCTGCAGAGAAAGACTTTTATAAAACTCAGAAAGCTGAAGGTCCTGGGGATACCCTCCCCCACTGCCTCAGAGCCGCAGCCACCGAGGAAGAAGGAAGGAGCACCCAAGAGCCCTGGCTTTCTTATAGAACTGGGCCTGCACTGTTGAGGGCCTAAGCTCCAAGGGGCAGGTAAAGATCTGACAAAACTGGAGCCGAACCTTGCCCCTCAGATCCATACACAACATCACGGACCTGGGACTCACTCTGATCAGAGGACCTTGGAGTAGAGGTAGTCAAGGTGACTGTCAATGTCAAGGAAGCAAAGGTCCTCTGACCTAACCCCGAATCCCTTAGCAGACTGCTGTCCTGGGGCTCAGAAACTACTATTTGCATCGAAAAAGGGGAAAAAAGTGGTATCCATGAAGGAACACAGCTGGAAGTACCCCTATCTGGATCTGAGCCTTGATAACGGACCTAACCATTTTGTCCATGTCATTGTATAGGCTCCTACAGGATCTGGAAGAAGCCATGGAGGAAGGTCTTAAATGTCTAGGGGTCTGCAATATCTTTGTCAGCATCGTAGGACACATTTATCTTCTGGATCTCCCAGGTGAACGATCCCAGGTCCAGGGGATTTACAGATCTGAGAAAGTGGCTTAAAGTCTGGACCCAAACTGGTAGGATCTCGGTCCAGACGTAGGCTCACTCGGAGCCATCAAGTCTATTGGATCTGAGGAAGCCGACATAGATCTAGGCGCAGATATTTTCAATCCGACTCTTGTAGCAGACTCCGGGCACCCTGGATTCCTTATGTCAGTACTTGATCCTCATTGCCTTGAAGTCCTTAGAGGGAGTTTGAGCCCCTGGTGAAGAAAGTGGAGTGGGCAAAAGCCCTTTTAAAATTAACTTATTTTTAATTTATATGCTCTTGGACTGCCCCAGGATTGAAACCCTCACAGATCTTGCAAGGGGAATCCAAATGGGCAGCCACCAAACAATAAACACATTTGTCATGTGTGTCTGAGTGCGGGATTTTCCTATCGCAATCAGCTCATCTTTTAAATCCAGTTGGCTTAGCCGTAACAGTTAAATAACAATATGCCCTAAAGCAACCAATCGTAAAAAGTAAAGCTGTAAAGTTATATATATATATATATATATATATATATATATATATATATATATATATATATATATATATATATGAAAAAGGCCAAGGCTAGAAGGGACAGGAGAGGTAGGAAGATGAAGAAAAAAAGAGAACCAACCCTTGAACCCTAAATAGAAAAGGGAGGAGTACTATAAGATTATAAGGTAGGAAAATTTTTAAATATTAAGAGAAAATATTTCACTTAACTGACACTGAACTCAGCACTGGAGAATGCATCTGTACGCACTGGCGGCAAACGAGATTGGAGGAGGTAGAGTTAGGGACAGAGGATTATGGGTAAGGGAGGAACTCAAGCCTGGAAGCTAAAGTCTGTTGAAGGTGGACGAGTCGGATCCAAGGATTGGATCCGTAACCCATCAGTGAAGCAGAATGAGGACATCATCAGATTCCAGAATCATTTGTTAAACCTGTCAATATCTAGTAAAAAATGTCTTAATAAGGGATTCACTGCTAATATTGTACCCATGGACAGCCTTGCCTTAGGCCATCACTCAATTTAAAAGACTTCCATAGCCAATTATTCAACCTCACCCTTGAGTGCCCACACATACATATTCCATATACGGTTTAAATATCTCTCAGGAATGTCTCAACATCAATATATTCATCACATATTTCCTACTAAAGCAAATCATATGCCTTACTGGTTATCATATCTGTTTCTTTAAATGTATGCAAAATCTTTTGAAAAATAACTACAATCTATTCGTGTTCATTTTTTCTATTAAAGCAAAACCCAAACTGTGAAAATACATCATGCAATTTTTTTCAACCATTTTCTAATTTATAGTCTTTCTTTCCCTCCTTTTTAAAATGGCATTGTTGCTTCTACACAGAGCTTCCAATAGCAACGGTTTCACTTCAGAATCCTGAAATATCACAATCCTGAATTTCAGAAAACTTCATAATCTGGAAGCCCAAAATCCTGAAAACTCAAAATCCTGAATTCCAAAAGACTGAAAACACACAGGATACATATACTGACTACAGAGAACACAAACCAGATTACATTCCACCAAATATAAGCATGGGGGCAAGCCCCCCTGCTACTTAAATATATCAACTCCAAGACTGCACTTCACTACACTATCATGAGTTATGTTGTAGTATAGCAAGTTAAAAGGGAATGTTACTAAGGTTACAACAGGCAGTCATGAAAACATGATGGTATGTTTGCCATTTTTTTCTGTGGAGTGCAATCTTGGAGTTTATATATTTAATTAGCAGGGGGTGCAGGGGGGCTTGCCCCCCTGCCCATACTTGGTAAAAAGTGCTACCCTTTGTATTGTATGTGTTTCTCTGTGTTCTTGTACTGGAATATTGTCAGTGTTATGTCCTGTATATTTTCAGTATTTTGTGATTCAGGATTTTGAGTTTTCAGGATTTTGGGTTCCGGATTATGAAGTTCACGATTGTGATGTTTCAGGATTCTGACGTGAAACCATAGCAACACATACAATACGTTGGAATTTTACTCAATAAGTACCTTACATTCACCACACACACACTGATCACATAACTCAGCAAGTTCTACCACATCTGAAAGTGGTGTACAAGTATTCTAATCTACTCACTCAGGAAGCCAGAAGGTCCACAACAATCTAAAGGATACTGCCTTAATTAGAATATTGCTTACAAACATCTGTCTTTCAACTCACACAGGCAATGCAGTGGCAGTTAACAAAACATATTGATTCATAACACAAGCACGTCCTAGTGAGCATCACTTTTTCACACTGCAGGGGCAAAACAGTTACCAATAACTGCAGCAGCAACACTTTTGCTAAACTGCACAGTATTCAATCTATTACACTCCTTTTTATCCTTTCCTAGCTTGTAAACTTCGATAGAGATTTACATTATTTGCTCCACTCTAATGCAGCCAATGCAATCACCCTTGTAAGAACTTAATTAGTAATGGTGAAAGAGCTTTTTGTTAAGCCTGCTCCAACCTTATGGAATTCCCTGCCACAAGAAATTTAGCAAATTAATGGACTGAAGCAATTCAAAATGGAACTACTACAATATTTATATAAAGGCTTATAAACATACGTGTTTGATAAAGGATAAAAACCCAGAACAGCATACACACCAATAACATGCTAGAAAACTACTTGCTGATATCAGGTATGTATAAAGAACATGCCAACTTTGTTACATGCTTATTTTAGTAATTTTAAGTAATATAGGAAATCAGCAAAGTCTGCACTGTCTACATCTACTATTTTTAACTTTTAGTATTTTCTATTACACATTAAATTTATGTGTTTAGTATGTTTTAGCATAAATTGCCAAGGTCCAGGCTTAAAATGGTCTATGGACCAGCTCATCTACCAGGTTAACACTGAATAACTAAATAAATAAATAAAATTAAAGAAAGAAATAAACTTAGATCCTCCTTATAGGAATACACATTAAGTGCAAAATGTGATACAAAATAGAGGCTAAATGCCTGAAAACATTTATAAAATTCTAAAAGAAACTGATTTGTGCCAGGATTTCTAACTTTCTTCATCTTTTAATAGTCCTTTTGACATTATCTACTGTTGCATCTACCCATAACATTAATTGTTTTCTACATCCGTTTCTGAACTCTCTACAGTACTACAAAATACTGCCTCACAATAATTCGTTTTATTTTCCACAAATTGCCCTTTATCTTCTATCTTCTTCCTTTAATTCCAGTATTATATTTCCAGACCTTGCTTTCCTATATTCTGCCACTATAATTTTTTCCGGTTTTGAAATAATGCATAAAATGTCTTCTTCTCAAAACTGAAAATTTACCAACTGCCTCTCTAAATTCAACTTTTCTTGGTAAATATTTTCTTAACTTACAGCTAATGCCTCGATCTCCATCTAAACGTTCAACTATTCTCAAGCTCACATTCACTACCTTTAATTTTGAATCCTATACATCTCCATTTCTGCAAATATAGCTATCTTCATAGTCCCATTCAGTACTGACACTAGCTGGTATTTATGTTCTTCTCAAAAATTCCTATCATCACTTCCAAGATAGTATTTATGTTCTTCTCAAAAATTCCTATTATCACTTCCAAGATAGCTGCAGCACATTGAGTAACAGCCTAATTCGAGCTCTCCCACTGTGAAGACATAAATTCAGCAGACAAGGCCAGTAGATTTGTGTTTATGGGTAAATTTCAGCAACTGGCTAGTAAGTGTGCTGCCTGGATGCCAGGAAAAAATGAAATGCAGATGACTTGGAAAAAATCAGCTAGAAAAAAGTGAGGAAGAAGCACTGACCACTGAAAGTTCTTCAGCTCCTGAGCAAAAAGTAATGCAACCTCCAGACAAATTCCAGTAACGTACAGGAATATACAAAACAAACTGCATACAGACTTGGTTAAAATAAACAAAGCATTGATGAAGTACATCAACACAAACGGCAAAAGGCTGGAAATAGTGGAAGAAGCTTTAAACAAATATTCTCAGATGAGGTGATAAAGCTGCAAAAATCACACGTCAAAATGAAGAAAAGGCTGGCTGAATATGAGACTGCTCGGGAAGAGATGTTTCAAAAAAATATATAGAATTAGAGAACAGAGTAAGTAGGGAAAAAGTACAGTTGTGTACACTTACTATAAATGTAGATGTTAGAGTGTATTCACTGTTGCAGTCATCATACTTGGTTTATCCTGCCAGGGGTAGCCCTCACTCGGCCCGAATACCAGAGGTGTAGTATTTCTGCGTTGGTTGCTGTCACTCCAGGACTGACGTCAGGTCAAAAGTGGTATAAAATCAGGCAGCCGATGCCATTACATCAGTTTTTCTTGCCCCAACTGTCAGAAGCCCCCAAATAGGGAGCTAGGTTATGGTGGAAGAACACCAGCAGTAGTAAGTAAATACCAAAAAATTCCCTGTAAGGAGAGATGAAGAGAGAGAGAGACAAGGGGGATGGAGGGTGGGAAACTAGGACTTCAACAGTGAATACACTCGAACACTACATTTATGGTAAGTGTACACAACTGTACTATGTTTTTCGTGTTTCACTGTTGCAGTCACCACACTTTGGTTGATTCCCAAAGCTGAAGAAAAGGGTGGAGGCAGTCAAGAACACTTGGGGCTGGCTAGGATGCCCTGCAAGACTGTGGTGGCAAAGCCTGCCCTGGATTTGGAGAAGATAGGCAGGTGGTAATGCTTGCTCAAGTTATGAACTGAAGTCCATGTGGCAGCCTCCAGGATGTCCCTGGTGGGGATCCCTCTGAGAAAAGTTGCAGAGGTGGAGGTTGCCCTGGTGGAATGCGTCCTGACCACCTTTAGGGGTGTTTTCTCGTGCTATTTGTAGCAGAAATGGATGCAGTGTGCTATCCACTTGGGAGATTGTTTGGATATGGCCTTGCCCTCTGCCCCTGCTGCGAAGCTGACTAACAATTGATCAGTTTTTCTAAAAGATTTAGTCCTATCCAGATAGAATCTGAGTAGTCTGCACACATCTAGAGTGTGCAGAATCCTTTCTCCCTTGTTTTATTTGTTAGGGAAAAAGGTGGGAAAATGAACACCACTTTAGGCATGAAGGATGGGTTAGTCCTGAGGGAGATCCTGTCAGCATGGAAAATGATGAAGGGCTCTACAGCCAGGAGTGCTTGTAGCTCTGAAACTCTTCTAGCTGAAGTGATGGCCAGAAGCAAGGCTGTTTTCCAAGAGAGGAATTTTAACTCTGCTGAAGCTGCAGGCTCAAAGGGGGGTAGGGTGAGCTTTTCCAACCCAAAGTTAAGGTCCCAAGCTGGGGTAGGAGCTCTTCTGGGTGGCCTTAAGTTGTTAGCCCCTCATAGGAACTGTTTGATGAGAGGGTGTGAGAAAAGAGGTGGCTCTATGCTGTAATGAGCAGAGATGGCAGAGGGATGAATTTTAATAGAAGAGAAGGATAGATCCCTGTGTAGTAGGTCTGCTAGGTAACCCAGGAAGACAGGTAGGGAGGGCTGTGCTGTTTTGGCTCCCTTAGCCTGGATCCAAGTGCAAAACCTTTTCCACTTGTCAGCATATGATTTTCTAGTGCTGGGGCGTCTGGCCTCATGTATAACATCCAAGACGTGTTTGCTTACGCTGGCAGCAGGAGGAGAGATCAGGGAATAAGCCAGGTTACCAGGTTCAGGGTCTGCAATTGTGGATGCATGAATTCTCCTTTCTTCTGGGTCAGGAGTGTATCTGAGATAGGTGCTATGGTGGGGTAGCAGGCTGCGCAGCAGTGGGTACCAGTGCTAGTGTGGCCAGTCTGGGGTAATCAAGACTGCCCTTGTTTTTTCCTCCCTTATTTTGAGCAGTACCCTTGAAATGAGTGGTAGAGGGGGAAATGCGTAGATGGAGAGCTTTATCCATTGGAAGGATATAGCATTCACTTTCCAGGCCTTGTGGTGAGGTTCCCTGGTGCAGAATTTGCCGAGATGATGATTGGCGTGGGAGGCAAAGAGGTCCACCTTCGGGGTGCCCCATTTCTGGGTTACAAGGTTAAATGTTCTGTGGTCTAGCTGCCACTCGTGTGGGTCTAGCAGGTTTCTGCTCAAGTTGTCTGCCAGAGAGTTTAGGGAGCGTAGCAGGAGTTGTGCTAGCAGGTGCAATTGCATGGCTGAGGCCATGTGCCAAAGGGTCATGGCGAGGCTGCAGAGAGGATAACAGTGAGTCTCTCCCTGCTTGTTGATATACCACATCACTGTGGTCTTCTCTGTTTTGATCACTAGAGACCGCGGGGAGAGAAAGGGTCTGAAAGCTGTCAGGGCGTGCTGAACAGCTAGCATCTCTTTTTGGTTGATGTGCAGATGTATTTGATTTGGGCTCCAATGACCCGGAATGCACCTGCTGTCCAGGTGTGCACCCCAGGCATAGTCTGATGCATCTGTGGTGAGGTTCTGGGTGGCACGGGGTTGTGAGAAGGGAAGTCCCTTATTGTGGTTGCATGCTGCTGCCCACCAAAGAAAATCTTTCCTAAGACAGGGTATCATAGGTATGATAGTTTCCAGGTCTTGACAGTGTTGACACCAAAGGCTTTTTAGGTACTGTTGTAGTTTCCTCATATGCAGTCTGGCATATGGAATGAGTAGAATGCGGGAGGCCATGAACCCTAGTGCTTGCAGGATTTCCCTTGTGGATAACTGGGTTCTGGTGGCTAGCTGAGAGAAGTAGCCTATCAGGCTTGTTTTTCTGGAGTAAGGAATGCCATCTGGGATGCTGTGCCCAGGCTTGCTCCCAGGAATACAATGTTTTTGTGTGGGGACTAGTTTTGATTTCTTTTCACTGATAGTATACACCAGGAAGGTCAGTAGGTCCTTTACAAATGTCTGGTGCTGTAACAGCTTTTCCTGTCTGTCTACCTGAATCAGGCAATTGTCTAAGTAGGGGTAAATTTAAATATTTCTTTGTCTGTAAAAAGCGATGACTGGAGCCAGGCATTTTGTGAAAACTCTGGGAGCAGTGGATAAGTCAAAGGGAAGCGCAGACAACTGAAAGTGCATAAATCCTGCCCTGAAACAGATATTTCCTGCAAAATTCCCTGAACAGGATGTGTAGGCAGGCCTCTTTTAGGTACAGGGTGGCTAACCAAGCATTCTTGGAAAGCATAGGAAGAAGCTGTGAGCCTGGCTTCCACTAATAAGCATAATAAGGTCTTCCGCCATTTTAAGCAGTTGAGATTGAGGCACAGATGCAGGTGCCTGAGCTTGGGTCGTCGTTTCTTTAGGCATAGTTCATACCCTGGGCCTTAGAAAAGTACAGTTTTGTACCTACCATAAATGTAGATGTTCGAGGATCCACATTGCTGCAGTCCTAACTATTGGGTAGTCCGCTGTCCAGTCGGCCCGAATACCAGAGTATATGGCTGACGTCGGTCAGGGCGCATTAGACTGACGTCAGTACGTCAGGGTACTAATGCGCATGACCCACGTCATATCCTCAGTCTTTTCTTGCCCCAGATGTCAGAAGACCCTAAAAAGACAAGGCCCAATATACCTGCACCCGAAATATGTACAATATATACAAAAATATATACAAAAATATCAGCATATAACCTCACCTACACAACCACCCCTAAACACAGAGGGAAGGAGGGAGGTAAATTCGACTGCAGCAATGTCTATTCTCGAACATCTACATTTATGGTAGGTACAAAACTGTACTATGTTCTTCATTCCACATTGCTGCAGTCCTAACTATTGGGTAGAATCCCAAAGCAGAGGTAAGGGAGGCTGGCAAATCATAAAGAAGCAGGAGCTGACAACATGCCTTGCAAAATAGCTGTGGCAAAACCAGCCCTAGACTTAGAGTAGAGAGGAAGGTGATAATGCTTAGAGAAAGTATGCACTGAACTCCAAGTAGCTGCCTCCAAAATATCCTTAGTTGCCACCCCTTAGAAATGCTGTTGAAGTGGCAGTAGCCCTAGTGGAATGAGGCCTAATCCCAGCTGGAATCTCCTTGCCATGATGGGAATAACAAAATGCAATGCAAAACCCAATCCACCTAGAAATAGTTTGTTTTGACACAGGCTTGCCCTGAACTCAAAGCAAAAGAAACAAACAACTGCTGAGACTGCCTAAAATCCTTAGTCCTGCTTAAATAATAACGCAATTGCCTATGTACATCTAAAGTGTGCAAAATCTTTTCTCCTTTATTTTGGGGGTCTGCATAAAAAGTAGGCAAATGAATAGTTTGGTTTAAAGCCACACTAGAAACCACCTTAGGCATAAAGGAAGGATTAGTACGTAATGATACCCTATCCTTATGGAAAATCAAAAAGGGCTCTACTGCCATAAGGGCCTGCAACTCAGACACCCTTCTTGCAGAAGTAATAGCCAACAAAAAAGCAGTCTTCCATGACAAGTATTTTAATTCAGCAGTAGCCGCAGGCTCAAATGGTTGTAGAGTAAGTTTTTCCAACACAAAATTGAGATCCCAAGCAGGAGTAGGAGCTCTACGTGGGGGTCTTATATTCTTTGCCCTCTAAGAAACTGCTTGAACAAAGGATGCGAAAACAATGGTGGGTCACAATCATAGTGAGCTGAAATTGCTGCAGCATGAATCTTAATGGAAGAGAAGGACAAACCTTTGTCCAATAACTCAGTAAGATATTGAAGAGCCACATTCAAATTAGGCTCAGAAATCTCCAAATTCTTTGCTGTACTCCAAATTAAAACCTCTTCCATTTTTCTGCGTACACTTTCCTTGTACTAGGTCTTCTAGCTTCCATAATCACATTTAAAACTTGTTGAGGAAGTTGAGACCTGCTGTGTTTCAACACAGAATATGCCAGGCTGTTAGATGAAGTGAGTGAAGCTTGACATTGAGCAGATGACCGTCCTTCTGAGATAACAGATGTGGAATCAAAGGTAAAGGCCATGGAGGCTTCCTTACCAGACTCCTTAGTAGTGGGTACCAGTGTTGCCGAGGCCAATCTGGAGCTATTAAAATCATCCTTGGCTTGTCTTGTCTGACCTTTAAGAGCACCTTTGGAAGAAGATTTTTCCAACTGAAAGAAAGAGCATCCACTTTCCAAGCTGTGTGATGAAACCCCTTTGTGCAAAACTTTGGCAGCTGGTGGTTTAGTGGAGAAGCGAACAGATCTATGTCTGGAGTTCCCCATGACACTGTCAATTTCTGAAATACATGAAGATCCAGTTTCCACTCGTGGGGATCCATGATTTGTCTGCTTAACACATCTGCTAAGGAGTTCTGTGCTCCCGGCAGAAACCTTGCCTGAAGAGTTAGTTGCAAGCTGAGCGCAGTCTCCCATAAAATCATTGCTTGCCTGCATAGAGGATAAGAATGTGTTCCCCTTGTTTGTTGATGTACCACATGACAGTTGTGTTGTCTGTTAGAATCAACACCTGCCCTGGAAGAAGTAACTCCTTGAAAGCCATTAATGCAAACTGGACTGCTAACATCTCCTTCATGTTGATATGTAGATGCTGTAGTCTGGCAGGCCACTTGTCTTGTATCCACTTTCCATTTAGATGAGCTCCCCAAGCAATGTCCGAGGCATCTGTCGTTAAAATCTGACTCGCCTCTGGCCGGGTCACAGAGAGTCCCTTGTTTAGGTGACATTCCTGAGCCCACCACAAAAATTCTTTTTGAAGGCAAGGTATTATTTGAATGACAGTGTCCAAATCCTGGCAGTGCTGTGTCCATACATTTTGAGATACCATTGCAGCTTCCTCATATGCAGTTTGGCATTGGGAAGCACCAGAATACAAGATGCCATGAACCCTAATGCTTGAAGGACTGTCCTTGCAGTCAGCACGGACTGATGAGATAGTTGATGGAAGTAAAGGGATAGACTCTTTTGTTTGTCCGGGGTTAAAAAGGCCATCTGGGCTGCTGTATTCAGTCTCACACCCAGAAAGCACATGTCTTGAGAGGGTACTAGACTGGACTTTATTTCGTTCACAGAATACCCTAGGCATCTTAGCACTGCTATAACATATTCCAGATGCTGTAGAAGGTCTTCCTTTTCTTGAGCCAGAATCAGGCAGTCGTCCAAGTAAGGATAGATTTGAATTCCTTTTAGCCTGAAGTAAGCTATCACTGGAGCCAGAACCTTTGTGAATACTCTGGGCGCAGTAGATAAGCCAAAGGGCAATGCAGAGAACTGATAATGAGAATTTCCAGCTCGAAACGCAGATACTTCCTGCAACTTAGTCTTATAGGCACATGAAGGTAAGCTTCCTTGAGATCTAAAGTTACCATCCAGTGATCTTTGCCCAGCAGAGGTAAAAGCTGTTGTAACGTCAACATCTTGAACTTTGGAATGTCCAGATAAGTGTTGAGGATAGATAAATCCAAAATTGGTCTCCACGTGTTCCCCTTCTTTGGTACTAGGAACAGGCGAGAATAAAATCCTAGGCCCCTTTCTGATACAGGGACTGGCTGAATGGCCCCTATTTGGAGTAACAGAGAAATTTGCTTGTGAGCCTCTTTCCTTTGTGGAGGAGGAACGTCTGGCATGCCTTTGAAAGGGGCAATGTATGGAAATAAAACCTGTAACCGTGGTGAATGATATCCAACACCCATCTGTCTTGAGTGATTAAATCCCAATTTTCTTTGAAAAGAGACAGTCTTCCTCCCAAAGGAGCTGCCAGACGAGAATCTACTGGCAGCTGAAAAGGCAGGTCCATTGGGTCTGTTTACGAAAGGACTGACCCCTGCCCTCACCAGAAGTCTGAGCAGGTGAACTCCTGTTCTAGGCCTAAAAGAACCTTGAGCTCTGCCCCTACCACGTCTAGACCTACCCCTAGACTGGGAATCATAAGCAGGATATGTCCATCCCTTAGTAGGCCAATTTCTACTAAACTTGGTGGCTGCACCTGCAAAAATCTTTAACAGTTTGCATAGACTTAGCTTTGTCCTCCATTTTCTTTAAAACTGCTTCCACAGGCGAACCAAACAACACATCAGACTGTAAAGGAGCATCCAAAATCCTTGTCTTAACATGCTCAGCTAAATTCTGATCCCTCAACCAGGCATGCCTGCGAAGAACAGAACTAGTGGCAGCCACCCTCGAGGAGGCCTGTACAGCATCAAAACCACATTGCAAAGAATGCTTACCCACTTGTTCAGACACATGAACTAAATCTAGCAACTCTTTACACTCAATACCTTCCGCCAAAGCATCCACCTTAGATTTCAGTTGTGAAAGGAGATAATTTTGATATTTTAGCATGTGAAACTGACAATTCAACGCCCTCATGGCTAAAGTGGAAGAAGTATACACTTTCTTTCCCCATCTATCCAAAGCCCTTGCCTCTTTATCAGTGGGAACAGGGTTTTTAACAGAGGCCTTAACACCTTTAGGTCCCTGAGAAACAGTTTCCGGGTCTGCCCTAGGACTCTTAAAAAGATACTTATGAGCTTCAGGCACCCTATAGTACCTATCAGGTTTAACAGGAGCAGGAGGCAAAGAATCAGGGTTCAGGGAAGCCTCTGCAAAAACATCTTCCATCACATTCAACACAGGAGGTATAGCTAAGGGCCTATGCTGGGGTAAAAACAAGAATTCCCTAAGCCTTTTCCTGGAATCAGAGTAATCCTGGCCTTCCCATTTAAAGTGCTCCCTCATGGAATGCAGAGTCTCTGAAAATGAGAAATCCTCAGGAGGAGAAGCTGTAGGAGTGGAATCATCCACATCAGAATCAGAATAAGGAGGATACTCCTGCAAATCTTCCGCAGAAGTGTCAGAAGCCTCTGAACACTGTTCAAAACTATCAAACTCAGGTTCCACCCTAGGCCTCTTATGAATAAGGCATAGAACCTCTAATCATAGTAATCAAATCTTCTGCCATTTTAAGCATATGTTTCTTAGGCACAGAACCTGAAGTGCTAGGAGAAGCCCCCACTGAAGCTAAACTTGGCCTACCTCTCAAAGAAGTTTTGGAAACAGAAGGAGAGGCTCTAACTCCCTTGGGAAGAGAGGGAAGAACAGTTACCTGAGAAGCCCCCTCAGCCTGGCCTACCTCCTGAGAAGGCACATCCTGAAACAGTAAAGTCTCTGCCTGAGACTCCAAAGAAACTCCTGGCAAAACCTCTGGCTCCACTGAGCCTTCTAAAGAACCGACGTCCGGGACTGCCGGTTCATCAACCCTAGGCTTCGCTGTTTTGTCCTTGCGCTTCTTGGACGAAGCGGGCGTCGGAGCATCCGACGGCATTTTATAATTGCAACGCTTCCCAAACACTAACCTGGCACAGTCTAACCTTCTCTTAATAGTGCGTTTGTTAAACCTAGCACAAGAGCGGCATCCAACAACGTCGTGCTCAGGCCCTAAACAAGGTATACACAAATTATGGTAATCCCTATGAGGTATCTGTTTCCCACAAGAAATACAGTTATTCACTTTTTCTGACATCCGGTTAAATACTGAGGCAAGAAAAAACCAAAATGTTCCCCACCGGGGTACTTAGCCAACTCTGATTCGGTCTGAAACTCCGACTTCAGAAAATTTCAGAACGCCAACCTGCACTCGCAAAACTGCTTCTGCATCGGACCATGCGGCAAAAAAGACTGAGGATATGACGTCGGTCATGCGCATTAGTACCCTGACGTACTGACGTCAGTCTAATGCGCCCTGACCGACGTCAGCCATATACTCTGGTATTCGGGCCGACTGGACAGCGGACTACCCAATAGTTAGGACTGCAGCAATGTGGAATGAAGAACATCTCTGTAGTTTAAGAAAGAACTGAAGACGCAAAAGAAATCATCGGTTTGTGTCGAGTAACGATAGTGCGAAGAACTTCCTTGGAAACCGGTGCCTGCTCACAGGCTCTGGACCCATCTCCAAGCTAGAGACATCCACAGGATCCTTAGTCGAAGAAGAGTCTCGTGGCATACCGTACTCCAAGCAGGTCTCGGTAGTGGCCTGTGAATCCACAGAAGAGGGCATCAGGGGCTGTGAAAGCATCTCACTGAGGACCGGAGAACTGACTACTAGCTTAACGGAAGAGTTGTCAGCAGTTTTAGACCTGTGTGGCCGGTCTCTGTCTTTATCCTTATGATTTTTCAGAAGATCGGAAGTCAGATGGCTTACCGAAGCCATATCGGAATATGAGGACTGAGCGAAAATATTTAGCTACAATAAGGGCCTGACGACGTATAGTTCTGGTGTTGAACAAAGCACAAAAGTGACAGTGAGGGACGTCGTGGTCTGGGCCTAAACAGGTGACGCAGTAAGAATGGAAGTCTCGGTGTGGTATTTGCTTTCCACAGGCGAGACAATTTTTAACTTTTTCTGACATCGGTTAGAGCAAGAAAAAAGAATCCCCAACGGGATACTTAGCTTTAGAAGACTTCAACTTCAATTCGGAAATGAAAACTCAGGTAGCGGCCGACCGGCACTCGTGCGAACTGCTTCTGAGACCTGACATCAGTCCTGGAGCGACAGCAACCGATGCAGAAATACTACGCCTCTGGTATTTGGGCCGACTGAGGGTCTAACCCTGGCAGGATAACCCAAGTGTGATAAGTGCAACAGTGAAACACGAAGAACATCCTGAGATTTTCAGCTATGCCAGAGAAGCTTGAAGGAACGGACTGCATTAATTTTATGAAAGCAACTGGATTGGTATTCCACAGCAGGATCTGTTAGTTGAAAGGGCACATGTGTGTAGGTTCCAAACCTGACTTTGAAAAAGCAACCTAAACCTTCAATAGTAAAGATGCAACCCTACCAGCAGGAGGAGTTGATTTTGACAAACTGAGGCAGTAGGACAAAGTAGCAGTGTGCTTGTGGAGAATGATTACTCATACACCAGGGAGAAGAGAAGCAAATGTATTCCATTATTTGGGGAATGTCGAGATGCAGGTGTGAGATTCAAACTGCTGCACCCAGCTGCTTTCAAAGTATTCTTCCCTAGAGAAACAAAATCATCTTTTGATGAAGTACATGCTAAGGAGTAAAATACAAAATCTGTCTAACAAAAAAGTGAGCTTTGAAACAAAGATTCTGCTTCTTGTTCTTCTGGTAATAAAGACCACAGACAGACTGTACCTGTGAAACTTATTCCAGTGTTTCACCAGAAAATGTTAGCGTGAAGGAAGGGAGCACAACAGCTGACTAGAAGAACTGAGAACACGTTGGAAATGAAGCAGAGATAGGATTTGGGAGATGGAGATGAATAGTACTAAAACCAGTAACAATGTGGGATTACAAAGCAATAATTATGTGTGTGAAATATGACAGAGCAAGAAAATCTGGAAATATTGGACTTTTTCAGAATATGTTAGACAAGTGTGGGGGACTCTAAAGCATATGCCCTACTTCATGTCATTAACATTCAAAAATGCTTTGGGAGGGGAAGATGAGGGAGAAAGTTAAATGTGAGTAAAGAATGGGTTTTTTTCTTACTAGCACTATTTCTGTGGTGTATGGTTTTCTTTGCATGCTATATAGTAAAATTTTCTCAAGTACAATGGGGACTGTAAACAGGTGCTGTTTTTTTTCTTTTCTTTCTCCCTTCTCACTTTCTTCTTTTTCAGTTTCAAGAAATGTAAGCAACACAATGAAAAAAAGTCTGGTTAAAAGAACATGACAAGATAAAAATTAATGTGCTTTTTCTAATTCATGCATGGGGAAATGACTGGATTAATGACCTTAGATCAATTTACTAACAAGTTTTAACAGTAAACAAGTAAATACAAAAATGAATATTATGAGGCTTTTTTCTAGCAAATAAATGTATACTCAGTAGCAATTCTGCAGATAGTCTTCATGTTTCCATGGAAACAATCTGATA
Organism: Protopterus annectens; assembly: GCF_019279795.1. NCBI lineage: Eukaryota > Metazoa > Chordata > Ceratodontiformes > Protopteridae > Protopterus > Protopterus annectens. The sequence continues at coordinate 376,574,480 of NC_056745.1, forward strand.
AAGAGAAACTGGCTGTTTGGTTCTGGTTTCTCCATGGACATGATCTGATAAAGAGAAACTGGGTACAAGCTGGTGGACAGTGAATGGCTGAAGGAAAAACAATGAAAACAGAAACTGACTAGGGCATAATGTTCTCTGAAAACATTCACGGCTTTTCCCAGCTGGGAGAGCTATAAAGAAAAGAAAACCAATTAGTACTTCGCAGACGCACAGGCTGCACCATGTATTTCAGCACGTTTAACCTTTCTTTTAGGTTAACTCAAGTCTAAGTGTGGCTGTCAGTTTGGGACATTTGTTCCTATTAGGAGGGTAAAACTTCAGTATTTTAAGGTTTGCATAGTTGTGTGTATAAATATTAAGTTAATAGGTTTTAGGGGGGTATTGGGGTGCTTTTTGAGGGCTTTCAATAAAACTAAATGTTTTGTAAGATGAGACATGGACTCAAATGGATATAACAAGAAACAACCTTATAAAAGTTCAACCTGTCAAACAGTGTCTGCATGCAACACAAAAGTTGGAACTAGACATTTAACAAAAGAGTTGTTCTAAATAAAAGGTGGGAATAATAACATTTTAATGCAATGATCCTTTCTGTAATGTCTTTAAATGTCAATGGTCTCAAAGATATAGAAGAAAGAGTAGTGAACTATATTAAAAAATGCAGAGTGCAAACAACTATGTTACAGGAGGCACACAAAGAACTGAACATGTGAATTTGATAAATAAGGGTTTTCAGGATGGTTATACAGTGGAAATACCTAGGACAAAGGAAAAGATGGGTACTTATACTAATTGCAACAGGACCTTCAATAGTGATAGAAGAGGATAAAAAAGATAATGGCAGATTTGTAGTGCTAAGGGGCTACTGGCAAGGGAGGATGACTACACTGTCAAGTGTTTATATTCCACTTGAACTGCTATAATGGAGCTTAAGAAAAGTCTTGGAGAAATAATCAGTTTTTGACAAGGAACATTAGTTATAGGTGGGGACTGGAATGTGATCTGCAGCAGTAAAGATATGTCTGGGGGGGCGAGAAGGGAGATGGCAGATTTTTGAAGACATTTATTTAAGTATTTGGCATGGAAGATGTGAATTCAGTAACAGGAGTTTGGAGTGAATTTACATATTGTTCCCCAAGATATAAATATTGGGCTAGGCTAGAAAGAATTTACATTTCACAGGAACATGTGCATTTAACTGAAGGTCTTGATATGCACCCCATAACTATTTTAGATCATGCTCAATAGCAACCAAAATAAAAACACAGGATAATAAAATAAAAATGAGACACTGGCGCTTTCTCACCGGTCTGTTGAAAAGAGGAATTTAAGGAATGGGTAGTGGAGATTATACAGGAGCTATTAGAATAGAAATTTATTCTCAAAATACAGCTAGGGAGTGGGATAAAATGAAGGTGAAGTTTAAAAACAGGGTAGAAATAAAAGAAAGGGAACTATTGGTAAGAAGTAACAAGACTGACAGTTCTTAAAAGTAATCCAGAATAAGGGGAATTGCAGAAGAGGAGGAGGATCAACTGCAGAATGCAAAGCATAAAATAGGGGATTACCTCTGGAATATGCAGGAGTTTAGAAAGATTGCTGTTAAGCAACTGTTTTTGATAACAGTAGAGCACAAAATTTTTTAGCACAATGACTTAGGCAACAGAAAGTAGAAAGTGCTGTTGCCAAGCTTAGTCAGCTTGTAACAAGGAAGGTAACAAGGGATCCTGTAGAGGTATTAGAAATTTCAGAAATTCTATGATAGTACGTATAAAGCAAAGAAATATGTAAATCAAGAAAAATACAAATGGAAATTTTTATGGAAGAATTAAATATGCCAAGGTTAGAGTTACATGAGGCTCAATTACTAACTATTAGGACAGGAGGAGATGGGATAAAAATTGTGATGTATAACCAATCTACAGGAAAGTCTGCAGGAATAGATGGTATTCCTGTGGAAGTTTGGAAGCTAGGAGGGAAAAAACTGATAAAGATCTGGAAGATTTGTTTAACAGTATTTTAAGAGGAGAACTACCAACATCCTGGAAGAAAGCAGTGGTAGCTGTAATACCTAAAGAGGATAAAGATCCATCAGAACCAGCTTCATACAGATCCATTTTAATACTAAACCATGATTATAAAGTGTTCATGTCTAGCATGGCTAAAAGAATGACAAAAGTAATGCCAACATTGATAGATACAGATCAATGTCGTTTTATGGAGGGGAGGCAAACATGTGACAACATTAACAGAACACTGATGATCCAGAGGGAAACAGAATGCAAGACAATATCATTTGACAGCATAAGCTTGGACTTTATGCACAGGGCAATGGAAGCATTTGCATTTCCTGAAAAAATTATAAGGTTGATTAGGAGGATATATGACGGATCAGAGGCGAAAGTTAAAGTGGGTGGGGTCCTCTCTGATCACTTCTGCTTGAGCAGTGGAACCAGGCAGGGTTAGAACCACGGGCAAATAAAATAAGGGACTTAGAAATTCAAGGATATAACTGGTATGGTAGTTGAGAAAAGCTGCCTCTGTTTGCAGATGATATAATTTTTTTTTTTCAAAATATTCTTCATTTCGGTTTATGTATCACTCCATATAATCATGTTAAACCAGAAGTTAAGAAATAACAGAGGTTACACAAACAAAAAAGAAATCAATATTAACCATACAGGACTAACACGTCTATTACTACTAAAAAAAAAAAAAAAACAAGAAAAACTATATACAAAGTGCCAATATCTTCAATCTTCTAATAATAAAACATAAAGCCACCTTATAGTATGTTACTCAATCGGGAGCAATAACCATAGTAGGAGAAGATCTCATTTAACGTTCAACACAAGTTAGAGAATCTCAGTTTCATCGTATCATAATTAAGATAATGTCATCAAACTTCAGCCAGAAGTAAAAAGATAAAATCCCAGAGTTTCTGGTTCTCCCGTCTTTTATGTGGACTAACAATTATCAATTTTTGAGAGGATATATACATAATTGCCAGGTTTCTGAAGCCCCCCCACGTTAGTTTGGACTGATCCATCCAATGTTTGGTGATATAAAATTTAATTAGAAGTCAGATGGTGATCAACACTTTAAGTCTAAAAGGTGTCATATTGATATTTGTAATATGAAGCAAGGCCATCTCCCAGGTTAATGTTGATTTATGGTATCCCATTTTACTTAGTCTAATCTTAAGAGAACACCATAGGTTGTGAGCATATTTACAAAACCATAATATATGAATAATGTCAGCTTGGGGATATGGACAGCAGGGGCATGAGGCGGAGATAAATGAATTGAATTTATTTAAATGAAGTGGAGTTATATATAAATTATTTGTAATCATGAATTGGGTAAAGGTAAATTTCTTAAACGGGGAGTGTTTGAGAGTAAGATTAATCAACCGCAATTTCTGTTGTGGAGATAAATTTATACCATGTCTATTCCAATAGTCCGCAAAAATAATTTCACCTTCTCCCAGATAGGAGGAAAATGCTTTATATGCTATAGAAAGCATATGTTTCTTGGTAATTAGACATTGTAAAAATGAGTAACTACTTCAATTTCAGCATCAGAGCTATGTTGGTTTAAAAAAAAAGATGAGGTGAGGTCTCGTAATTGCCTCAGTATAATAACATAAGCTTTGGACAGAGACAAAGTTTCTCTCAAGTCTGTTAGAGAAAGATGGCTGAATCTATAAAGCTCCCATAATGTGTAATCCTTAATAAGAGGAAATTTATTCAAGTTTATCATCTGACCCCCCATTTTAATATTAGGATTAAGATGAAAGGGCTGAAACAAAAGGAGGGCACTATCTAAGCCCATAGATTTAAATAATTCCTGGAACGTATTAATTAGTCCTTTTAATATGCCGTGTAACTTGAATTCTTTAATGGAAGTCTTTGTTAGGAAGGGTAGAGATTTGGGATTAATCTTAATACTGATAGTATAATTGTACCATAGTTTAATCCATAATGGAGTCCATAATGGGGAGTCAGGAGTATAGCTGGCGATAGCCAAGATTCTATTGGCATGAATAATTCTGTAGTATAAAATGAGGTTGGGCATTGCCATACCTCCCCTTAATTTAGGAAGCATAAGTCTATGATACGACATTCTAACCGATTTTGGGTACCAGACAAATTTTATAATCTTTTTCTGCATCTTCTTAATGAAGGTAATTGTAACTGGGGAAAGGGATGAATTACATTGGTAAAGAATTTTGGGGAGTATATTCATTTTAACAACAGAAATTTTTGAGAGTGTAGAAAGCTTTAGTAATTGCCATCTCCTCATATTCTGGGAGATAGACGTCCAAACCTTAGATAAGTTAGCTTGCAGGATAGAGGAATATGAATGATCATAAGAGACACCTAAATAATCTAAAGTTTGACAGGTACGCATGGCCAGCACTGGGAAAAGATGAGGTTTATGTGCTGCAGGATTAATCTGGAAAATAAAGGATTTATTGGTATTTATCTTAAAATCAGAGACTGCAGCAAATGCATTTAAAGAGTTTACTAATTTCATAGCATCTTTGGACGGGTACATAAAGTACAAATTAAGATCATCTGCGAAGGCGGTAAATCTGATATCCAAATTACATATCCTAGGAATAGCATGATGGGATTTCTGTACAACAAAAAGCAGCAAAACCTCTAAGTATAGGTTAAACAACAGAGGAGAGAGGGGGCATCCCTGTCTGGTGCCATTAGTTATCTTTATGGGGTTCGAATATTTACTATTTATGTAAAGATAAGTATACGAGCCCTTGTACAAGGCTTTGATCAGGTTAATGAATTCAATAGGGAGATCAAATTTCGAAAGAGCCATAAACAGGAAGTCCCAATTCACCCTATCAAAGGCCTTGCAAGCATCCAATAACAGGGCATACCTGGGATTCCGATCCTGTTTGGTTATTTTTATAACCGACTCTAATATTAATGTGTTGTCCCATGTATGTCTATTTCTCATAAAGCCAGCTTGCTCTGGGGAAACCAGATCTTTCATTACACTTTTTAGTCTATTAGCAAGTAGAGAGGAAAAAATGTTAATATCAACATTCATAAGTGATATCAGTCTATAGTTATTGGGGTTAGTAGTATCTAAGGTGTTTTTGGGAATCAGAATAGTTTCAGAATAATTAATGTATGGGTCCAGAATACCGTTCATAGCAAAGGATTCAAACAGCTCTAGTAAGATAGGGGCCAAAGTAACTTTAAATGATTTATAAAATTCCGATGGAAATCCATCTGGGCCGGGGGCTTTACCTACATTTAACCTATCAATAACTTCAAGAATTTCTTTTTCAGTTATCTGAGCCGAAAGTAATTCTTTTTGAGATTCGGTCAGTTTTGGAAAGGTAATCCCATCCAAAAATCCCCTCATCTCTTCCTTTGTGGTCACAAAATTACTATTCGCAAAAATTTCGGAGTATATTTGATGTAATAGCTGAATAATGCATTCATCAGACCTATAAGAATGATTATTATACTGAAGGCAAGATATCCTAGGAGACTTAGGTAAATTAAGAATTATTTTCGCGAGAGCTTTGGAAGGGGTTTGTACATATTCTGAGAATTTCGCTATGTATCTAAATTCCCAAATGGACAGATTAGATTGATGGTAATCAAATAGTTCTTTTTGTTTAGCGGTCAAATCTTTCTCCGTGTCTACCGAGTAATTATCAATCAGCTTTCTTTCCAGATGATTAATGTCTCGTAGTAACTGGGCTAACCTGTTAGCACGCATTTTTTTAAGAAAGCTCGCTTTTTTAATATAGATACCCCTGAGTACGGCTTTTGCCGCTGCCCATCTGATGTCAAAGGGGATAGTTTCATCCTGTTTTACTCCGAAAAGATCATTAAGAGTCGCTTTAATGTCGTTACTCAAAGATTGGTCTTTCAGAAGATTACAGTTAAGTGACCAAGTAGAAGTTTTATGTACCGTGATACGAGTTAAATTTATTTCCAACTCTATTCTTGAGTGATCTGAAAGGAAATGGGGTTCTGTTGAAAATTTAATTTTCTTGTTATTAAAGTAGTTTGAGATTAAGAAGTAATCAATACGGGACCATGACTGATGGCATTTAGAAAAGTAGGTGAAATGATTTTGTTTGTAGACAGGGATACTGGAACAGAAGGCAATCGGGTCAATTAAATCAAAATCTTCAATCAAATCTGTCAGAGCATTACAGTTCCTGGGTTCTCAGACTTAGATCTACATGAGCGATCCACTTGAGGATTGATAACCATATTCCAGTCACCTCCAATTATAAATCTATGATTAGGGAATTTAAGGAGGAGATTATAGATAGTCATAATAAAATCTGAGTGCTCTGAGCACGGGCCATAGATATTAAGAAATAATACTGGGTAATCTAGCGCCTGTACAGAGCAAGTAAAAAAGCACCATCTGCCCTCTTGGTCATTCCCTTTCAAGATAATTTGTGGTTGAAAGGCTTGTTTAATAACTATTGCCACACCTTTGGAATTACTGACAGAGCCAGAGGAAATAATATCCCTGATCCATGTTTTCTTGATTTCATTTGCCCATTCACTATTTAACAAGTGAGTCTCCTGTATAAAGCACACCTCAGACTTAGCCTTAAGTAACAGGTGCATTACCAGTTTTTTTTTATCCCTGTTATTGAGTCCCCTAACATTCCACGATGAAACTGAGAAACTACTGATTACATTAGACGTATTAATTCTAACAACCAAATATAATGAGATCTAGATCTAAATATATAAATGTATGAAGTTTAAGGAAACAGCAAGTAGCAAAAGACTGCTATTAATATTTATAAATCGTAAAATTAAGGCAGCATCAAGTAGATATATGGCACAAATCCCTCAATCCTAGAACCGTGCATACCCAACCCTACTATAGCAATTGAGAGAATGCATAAGTGAAATATTCTAGATACATCTATTGATGAATAATATATAAACATTTTAACCGTAAGAAGTAAGATAGAAAATATACAGTATTTACAAAAATCAAACTCCTACCAAGTCCAAGCCCGGACATCACATCCCTAGTATCCTCCTATTAGCATCCAGTATAGCTAAACAGTATTCTAAGGCTAGTAAAATAGTACAGTATAAATTCCACTTTTAAACGTTTCAATATAAATGTAACTACTCTATGCAAACCAGTTAAGAAGAGCTAAAAGGTAGGCATACATTAGAAAAAAAGACTCTTCAAACAGTCATTGTTAGCTCCCAACTATAATTGTGGGGTCTGAGAGGAATAACCTGATGTCGATGGACAAATATGCAGTTTTTATGGAAGCATGTCAGACTCGATCACCACAAGTACCAAGGACTGTGCCGGATATAACGAAGCAACGAGTTATCCAAATTGACGGTGACAACTATATTTTCCATACTTAGAGGCAGAACGAGAAGAAGACATTGAGATGTAGTTCAATGTGCACAAGTTAAACCTAGTCTTCCAAAAGAAACTTCCATTTTGAGGAACCATATTAGAACAAGACCCCAAGGCACAAAGCTACCGTATCCACTAAAATCGGATACTCGAGGTTCTCTCACTTTAGAGTGTGCAGCAGTTAACGCTGGCTGAGCGTCACATCTAAAGGAATCCTCAGACAACAACTAGAGACATAACCAAGGTTCCTGAAGCCTATTTGGAAGGATCTAAGTTAAAATATTTAATAAAGACAGCTCTGGCTTCATTCAGAGATGACATAGAGAGTTTGATTTCTTGGAGTACAGAAGTCAGTGTAGCAGGGAACTTCATCTGAAACTTAATTTTCCGCTGGATGAGATCAGCGCAGAAAGGGGCCAATTTCCGACACATTTCTCTTATTTCTAGGGGAAGATCCTGTGAAATTATAAGTGACTGATTGTTCCAATTAAGTTTTCGGACTTTCCTAAAGGCTGTCAGAATAGTTTGGACATCCTGAAAGTTAAGCAACTTCACGTAGACTGGTCTTGGCATTGATGATAATTGTTGTCTTCAGAGCGCTCTATGAGCTCTTTCAATGCTGAATTTATAAGCGGTACTTGTTTCTTTGCAGAGATAGGTAAAAATCTGGGCAGCAACATCTATTAGTTAAACAACGAAAATGGAGACAAGTTCCAAAAGTCAGACTCCACAAAAACAAATAGTAACTTGTGGAGGAAATAAGGCACGAAAAGATGATTTTACCAAGGTTTTAATAATCCACAGCACGCAAACAGCTTTCCAACGAAATTTATACCAAGGTTCACAGCACTAACGCAAAATCTGGCCACTGCGTTTTCGTTTAGGTCACTTCCTCAAATGCAGTTCAATAATCAATCAGGTCATATTCTTCAGTATTTATACATAACCTGATGAAAATTAAACACTCAATTAAACAATTAAGTAGCAATAGGCAATCAATTTAAAACCATATTCACTAGTCAGCGCATAAAACCTTACATATAAACAGCATTAATAAAAAACATAACTTTTAAAAGTACATGCATTCATGTACTTTTAAAAGTTATGTTTTTTATTAATGCTGTTTATATGTAAGGTTTTATGCGCTGATTAGTGCATATGGTTTTAAATTGCTTGCCCATTGCCACTTAATTGTTTAATTGAGTGTTTAATTTTCGGGTTATAAATACTGAAGAATATGACCTGATTGATTATTGAACTGCATTTGAGGAAGTGACCTAAACGCGCAGTGGCCAGATTTTGCTAGTGCTGTGAACCTTGTGTAAATTCGTGAAAGCTGTTGCGTGTGGATTATTAAAACCTTGGTAAAATCATCTTTTCGTGCCTTATTTCCTCCACAAGTTAACATCTATTAGTTGACTGGGCTCGTATTTTTCATTTAAGCCTCTAATAATTAGATTATTTCTTCTGCTTCGTGCTTCCAAATCCACGAGCTTGGATTGCATAGCGCTGATTGCTTGGTCTTTAGTTTGGAGAGATTCTTTTAATGACTGAATATCAAACTCATTTGCTTTTGATTTTTCATCCACTAGATCCAGTCTGCTTATTATTTTATGTATGGTTGTGTCAAAAGTGTTAAATTTGGCCGACAATTCTTGGATGGCCTCTTGTAAAGGTGTAAGGGCATATTTTAGCTCGTCCATTACTAGGGTATTTTCAGATTTTTGCCTAATCGGTTTCTTTGGGATTGTCCGGTACCGATTTGGATGATCTCAGTCTTTTGACGTCCTTTTCAGGGGAAGTAGTGATGGCAGACAATTTAGATTTAATGGTTTGAACGTCCATACCTTCAGATTCCTTGGCCATTCTGTTCATTGTTATTTGCGAAACTATCCTTTCGGGAGCTGTCACTAGGGATAGTGCTGGAGTTCAGGCCTCTAATGATCCACGTGCAGAAGCGATAGTGCACAGCAAGTACTTGATAACGACCCTTAATTATAGTTAATGCGGTTCTATTAAGCTGAGTTAGGTTCACAAAGATCGGAAAAAGGTAAACTATCAAAAAGTATGTAAACTGCCTGTATTTGCTCAGATTAAGCGGAGCGACCCGAAGGTAAGTACTGGAGCTATAAGGAGAGGGGTACCACTCAGACGCCCACCATCTTGGAACTCGCAGATGATATAATTTTATACCTGACAAAATGAAACCACGGTGTTGTGGAACATTTTGAGACAGTTTCAAATATTTTCAGGACACAAAATTAATGAAGCTAAAACAAAGACAATAGCAATAAATTATGTACCCACACGCGAATTGGTTCAGCAAGATCTGTATTTATGGGGTCATGACAAAATGAAGTATTTAAGAGTATGGGTTAAACATGATTCTGCTGTGGCATCTAAGGATATGTGGGAAGAGACTAAACAAAAGATAATACAAAAACTGAGAAAATTGAAGTTTTGTTATATGAATATGGATAGTAAGATACAAGCAGTCAAAATGTTTTAGTCCCTTTACTCATACACAGGTCAGGCATATGTTCATAAACCACAGAAGTTATAGACAGCAATTAATAAAGAGCTGAAGGACTTAACATGGGAGGGGAAGATGGCAAGAGTCAAGTGGGATAAGATGATTCTTCAAGTAGAACAGGGCAGACTGGGATTACCCAATTTGAAGGGGTATTGCAGAGCTACACAGTTAAGGCTCCTATACATAACACAAGCAGAAAACTATAATTCAAAGTGTAAAGGGATGATGCTGAAATGGGTGAAGCTCAAAAAGCAAGGAGAGACTGGGATATTAAGGAGAATATCATACAGAATATTATATCCATAAAGTAGCGGAACATATTCTAAGAACTAAGCACAGGAGTGGAGAAAGGAGATTTTGCTAATAGGGATTACTGCAATTAGGGATACAGACACTAGGCAACATGGGCTGGAATTTATTGGTGAAATCTTGCAAAGGAACCAAGGTATTGGGAGCAAATAACTAGAAACGGAAAGGTAACAGAATGGGAAGAGGCCAAGAATTTAGATCGCAGGTTAGAGATTGCTTTCCCTATCAAGGATTGATATCAGAGTATAGGCTAAGAGAAAGAAATAGGGGGCTACTAAATGAAAGACCAGCACTGGCAGAGTTTTTAGTAGAACCTAGAACAGAAGACATTTTTAAAAAAGGAATAATTAGAAGAGCATATAAAATATTACATAACTAAGAAACAATTAGAGGAGGTTAGAAAGGATTGGGAAGAGAGACTGGATAAGCAATTCACAAAGAAACAATGGAAGGATACATGTATGCCTTCCAAATATACAATAAAATTTAGAAGATTTAGGATTTTTGCTTGGAAATGTTTAACAAAGATATTTTTATACTCCCAAGTAGACTCCAGAGAATTTTTCTTCAGGTAGACAGCAAATGTTGGAGATTTGCTGGGGAAGAATGAGGTATTTGGGAACATATATTCTGGGAGTGTGGTGGGTTGGTGGACTTTAAGGATTCCCTGTGGGATGCACTGTCAGAGATTCTGGGTGGGCAGATTAGTGTGAAGAGGGAGATGATTTTTCTGAGATACAATACAAAATTGGAATTGCCTAGATATATAGTAAGGCCTTGCTGTGTCTAATTATGGTGGCTGCTAAAAAGCAATTACTAGAACATGGAAATCAAAATCTAAGCCAACTACATTAGAAGCAGTGAATATAGTAACAGAGATAAAACAACTGGAATTGAGATCTTTAGAAAATGGTAAGAGTAAACTACATAGGAAAAATGGGAATTGTGTGAACAATACATACAGGGGAGGAATGAGGTTTAAAAGAAGGCAGGACATAAATGAGCTATGTAATGTTTGACAGAAAATGATTTGGTAGATTATAAGTTATGTACAATGTGTCCAACTGGGAGTGTGTCAGTATGGTTTATGTAAAATGCTTGCAACTAGGACTGTACCCGGTGTGGTTTGCATTCATTTATATAAATGTATGATTCCTTCTGTCGTGATGGTTTAATAAAGCTATTTCTTGTTTAAAAAAAGGGGGACAGGAACTGAATAATTTATGTAATGTTGCTTAGGTTAAACGATGTATAGCAATATATGAAATATAATGCTTGTAAACGTTAATTTTTTAATACAGTTTGATTACTTTTGTATAAATGTAAATTTGCCTATGTCACAAGTGATAATCCAATAAAGATGTGTTAAAAATAATCCTATCATCATCAGAGAATGTCTGACCACTGTTTTTGAAACTTCTTTGCCCTGCTCTTTTCTTCAAAATTGCTTAACTCCATCATCAGCATTCTGTCATCTGACCTAGGAAACAATTTCCATAGTTTTGTCCCTTTTTCTTTAAATGTCTGAAAGCAATCAACAATGCCTTTTGCAAATTACACAGTAATGTAGATAGTTTTAAACACTGAGGTTCTTCAGACTATGGATTTATCAGCTCTTGTCTTTTCATAAACTATTTTACCAATAATCCATGGTACACTAAGAATTTAGTAGCAAAATAATAACACTTCAATCCGTGCCAAAACAATTTAAATCTCCTTGCAATTTTTGTAAACCATTTTCAACATTTTCAAAAAACTGCTAATATCATATACAGGATGCATACAAAAAGCAAATTACTATTTTTCTTTCCATCATTAACCTTACAAAATTTGGCCTTGCCCTACATCCTGTTCTTGCCATATCATATTCTGAAGACTTTTGCATGTGAAAGCCATGTTTTAATGTTGCTATGATTTTAAATTCTTGCTGACTACTGCACAGTCAAGCAGAATGTCAAATGTAATTTTTTTTTTTTGTGATGTTACAAATTGTGCGTTTATTTAAACAAGAGTTTTCTTATAGCTAGTACCCAATAAAGTTATGTTTCACAGAGAACAAAAGTGTTAACCAATATTTTAAAAGATACTACTTACTGGATCCACTCCTACTGTGTTTTTTTTTTTTTATTTGAGTCCATCGTGGGTGGCAGATTTTTGTGATTTATTTTTTGTTGAACAGAAAATGTAATACTTCTGAAAACTGAGTCAACAAAGTGATTGCAAAAAAATAATCAGATGGCAATTTTAATCTGAACAAATGGAACTTTTTTTTTTTTTTTTTTTTTACAAACACAACTCAAGAACTCAACTCTAGTAGTCAGGGACTTAGGGACACACATAGACAGTAATCTATCCTTTGACCATCATGTATCTAAAGTAGTGAAGAAATCATTCTATGCTGCGCAATGTATAAACAAAGGTATGGCATCTAGGTCCAAGGAAGTCATTGTTCCACTGTATCTGGGTCAGCAGACCTATCACGGAGTACAATGACCCCTTTGGTTATGTACCTAACCAGGCATATCCAACAACATGAACGTCCACAGAGGTTCCTCAGTAAAGTAATACAGGGCATAAGTAAAATGTCCTATGCAGACCACCTGAAGGTCCTATTCTCTGTATTCTGTCTCCTATAGGCTGTGGAGGGGAGATCTATGCCTGGCATACAGGGCATTTTCACACTCTGATGGACCTCCTGCATATCCGCAAAACAAACACCAGAAATACCCGCTCTAAAGACTTAAACCTTGCCTGTTTATATCACAGGACCTGTTGGAGAGATGGGTATGTATCCCAGAGACTCCCTCGTCTCTGGAACAGGCTGCCTATCCATGTGAAGTAAAGTTTCTCCCTAACTCAATTCAAGTGTAACTTGGACAACTGGATGGGGAACAGGAAATTCATCCCTGGCTTGGCACCTATGTCTCTAACAGACACAGGCAACCTGTAAAAGTTTCATCTCCCAAGCTTCCGCTTACACTTATCAAGGGTTCCAGAACTTATCAGAGATTTGGGATGCATGGTTAGGCTTAAATGGGCCCTTGCGGTGGTCAGCCTAGTAAACAACCAAGAACTAAAGCATTGAGGAAGCACTTGGAGCTGAAAAGTGCGTTGGTCTGATCATTATGAATAAAAAAATAAGTTACATTGAGACCCTGCAGGCTTTGAAATGGCTGATATGAGATCAATGTGAGCGATGCATACTGGTAGACAGCAACATATGTACATGTTTGAAAATATGCACTGTTGGGAAACTTCAAAGTGGTACAGAGATCAAGGAAGATAATACAGCAATTTGTTATTGAAAGAAAGCTGAAATAGTTATCTTACTGTATTTAGAAAATAAATGAATATAACCGAACTTCACTGTGGTTATGCTGCTGTGCAACATCAGTGTGTAAACACAATAAATAAGTGCAATGCATTTTGCAAACATGAAATATTATCATAAATATGGAAGTGCAAGAACAGAAATGTGACAAATATTCTTAGAGCACCTTGTATGACTTCTTTAATAACACTTTTGAAAACCACAATGTTCTAGAAATGCAGTGGCTGTATTCTGAGAAGAAAAAGAAGAAAAAAGATAACTTGCCAGATTCTTGCATTAACAAAGCAGAATTGAAAAGCCCCAGCTTGTGCTTCGGATTCAGCTGTAATGCCTGATTAAAATTTTTCAGGGCTTCATTTGGTTGCCTCAGTTCAATGTAAACGATGGCCAAATTATACCACAGGTCGGCGTTTGTATTATCAAGTTCAAGAGCTTTCAAATATGCCTCCTTAGCTTCAGTAGGTCGATTCATTTTCAAAAGAAGCTCCCCTCTGTAACAAGAAAATAAAAAAATAATAATAATGCCATACAGTAACTGAGAATTGAGAGACTATAATGATTTAAACCACTACCAAGAAACTCAGTGTAAATAAAATTATGGTAAAAACGGTACATCAAAACAGAAGTACATATAATAGACACAGCAAAGTCTGAGCTTCACATCAAAATGAAGGTATTCCATAACTTAGCCATTAAGACACTATTCTATGGCAATATACTCTCAAACTTTCAATGCTTAAAAAATCTGCATAGTAAAAGAAAACAGGAAGCCTATAACACTAGACAATATCAATCCTATACAATGTTTAAAAAAACTGGAATTAAAATATATAAATGTTCCAGTAGAAAATTGTTAAAATATTTTTTTAAGAAGTTTTAGAAAAGCTTAGAAATGCTTTATGCTGTCCTGTCACTTTGCAGTACGTGTTGACTACTGCATCTATTCTTGTATAAGCTGATCTTATAATATAATGCCCCGTGAATGTTAAGAACAAAAATAAAGCATTAAAAATCTCTGAACTGTGTATAAATCAAAGGGTGAAAGGCACTAAAGAAAGAACAACTGTTATTAAAACATTTTTTCTAATTAGCTCAAGTTTTTGTTATTGTTTTGCTGCAAAAACTATTGCAATATACTTTAAACACCTGCATGAAATAGCAGCATTTAAACACAATACTGTATGGGTAGTGAATGATCCCAGACCCATCTTTTAGACTCCATATGATGACAAGAACAGTCAGTAAAAGCAAGACAGTCTTATCACGGTAGGCTACTTGTACAACTGGACTACATCTGTATGTGTTTCACTGCCACAGTCGTGAGCAAAGGAAGGACTCCCAAAGTTGCCCACCCCTCACATATGGGCAGAGAGGGTGGTTAAAATGCACAGGACAACTGGAGCCCCCCCAGATTAGCAGAGGCAAATCCAGCTCTAATCCTAGAAATTAAATCCAGCCTGTGGTGTTTGAAAATGCAAGGATAGAGGGCCAGGTACCTGCTTTTAAAATGCCCCGTGTACTGACCTCCCACAATGAAGACTATAGTGGCAGCTGTGTCCTGGCAGAATGAGTCCTTACTTCCCAAGTAAACTCTTGTTATGGTATTTGTAGGAAAAGGTTATGCAGTTTGCAACTGACTTAGAAGAATGCTTGTTTGGAAAATGGGAAGTCCTGTTTCTCTGGAACAAAAATGAGGAATATTAAGTCAAATTTTCTGATTGGTTCTATACAGATGAAATATTAACTGAGTGCACACATCCAAAGCTTGTAAAACTCCTTTTTCTTTATGTTTTCAGGGTTCAGAAAACCAGGGAGATGTACAGCTTGGTTCAAGACAACTTCTGTGTGATCTCTGGCATAAAAGGGGAATTGCTTCTCAGGGTCATTCTGACTGTGTGGAAATGTAAAAAGGGCTCTTTGCATACCAGGGTTTGGACTACATGCAATGAGTGGCACAGTTTTCCAGTTGAAGAATTTGCGGTCACATCAACTGCTAGTTTAGATAAATTTGTCTAAAGGAAAATTTACACTGCAAGGTACAGTCACTCTCTTTCTGGGTGGTCTAAGATGGGTGATGCCACATGCGCTTCAGAAATTGTTTGAGCAAGGGTTCACAGCTAGTGGATCCACTAGCAGAGGGGCAGGAAATGCTGACAAGTGTACATTCATTGATGCATTTACTAGACCCAAAGCAAACAAGCTTAGATAAGACACCTGTGTTTTTTGGGTCCTGGTTCCACCATTGGCACCAAAGGAAAAATCACTTCCACTTACAGTCCTAGCTTTCAACTCCGTCTTCCTTAGCATCTTAGACTCACTTGCTCCCCCCGTAAAGTCTGAATTAAGTCCACCATATCTCTGTGGCTTTCAAAAGCCACTCGTACTTTTATGATAATATAAAGAACTCAAATATGACAAAAAAAGATAAAACGGACTTTTATGACAAACCTCCAACTGCCCTAATATCTAATCCTAAAAAACTCTGGAACTCTATTAACCAAATATTACATCCCGGTAATCTTAGCTCCCCCAATCCAAGCCCAGACAAGACATCTGAAGAAACTGCCACTATCTACAATACCTATTTGATCAATTCAATATCTAAGCTACTAAACCCTAACCCAAACTCCTCTACTACTAACATCTCCAACTTTTCTTAACCTACTCCTAATACTACCTCCTCAAATACCTTCACCCTCAAACCTGTACCTACTAGCTACATCAAAACTCTACTCTCTAAATTAAAACCATGCTCAGCATCAGCTGACAATATTCCTTCCACTTTTCTTCTACTAGCAGCTGACTCTTGCTCTCCCTGTATCTATACTAATTAATCACTCTGTCTCTGAATCTAAAGTCCCTTCCATCTGGAAACAATGCTACACTCTACATATACACAAAGGAGGTAACTCCTCTGATATCTCCAACTTTAGACCTATCGCAATCCTCTCCCCTCTCTCTAAAGTACTAGAAAAAATATATTCATAAACAAGTTATGCAGTATCTAATACAGGAAAATCTTACACCCACTCAACATGGCTTCAGGCCCAAATATAGCACCATTACATCTCTATTATCCTTCCTTAACACTATCTCTATAGCCATGGATGACCATAAACTTATTTCTTGCCTATTCTTGGACCTCTCAAAAGCTTTTGACACTGTCTCACACACTCTTCTGCTGCACAAACTGCATAACCTCAACTTCTCCTCTGATAATGTTGCATGGTTCTCCAGCTGCCTCACTGATAGATCTCAGTCAGTGAGATGGCACTTTGCACTCTCCCCTCCTCTCCCTGTAAAAATGGGTGTGCCTCAAGGGTCTATCCTATGGCCTTTACTTTTTAATATATTTACTAATCAGCTCTATTACTCCTCTCCTCAGTTATCTTTAGTGCAATATGCAGATGACTCTACAGTCATCACCACTGCCAACTCTCCTTCTAAACTCTTCTCAGGCATCTTTTAACTTACTTGAAACATGGCTCTCCAACAACCAGCTCATCCTTAACCCTAAAAAAACAAAAGTGTTACACTTTCTACCTAAAAAGATCAACAATATTAAACCCGCCTTCTTCATACAGTCCCTTAACACTCCCAATTCAGGTAGAATCCAGCACTAAGCTCTTAGGCGTAACTATCGACGATCAGTTTAAATTTGACTTGTATGTTAATAACTGTATCAAAAAGACTCATTTAAAACTAGGGCTCCTTTACCATTCCTTACCTCTGAAGCCAAGATTACTCGCTCTCTTACCTAACTTCTACCCAGTCTATTGTGCAATTCTCAAATTCTCACAAATCTTAACTCAGCACTCCTGACCTAACTCGAATCTACCTACAACAGGGTAGCTAGATTTGCTGCCCACCAAACCTGCAAATCCCATCACTGTCTCTCTCTAAAACACTTAAACTGGCTTGAATTACCCCACCAGCTTCTTCTCTCTCAGCTCCAGATCATCCATTCTATCCTATACCAGCCTTCCTATTGCCCTGCACTATCCCCTCTCATCTCCCATTATTCTCCCTCCAGACCTCTCTAAAGCTCTAACCAAGACCTATTACAAATCTACAATCCCAGGTCTAAATGTGGACACAACATGTACAGTTATCACCCCACTATTGCCTGGAATAGGCTCCCACTAGAAAACAGGACCCTTACACATCCTAAACTATTCAGCCACCAACGAGCACTTTAAAAGTCACTGGTCCTGCCACTGCACTCTCCCTCCTTAAACCTCCCCTACTTCCCATACATTAATCTACTTTCTGCCCTTAACTCACTCTTCTCACTAGCTCTCGCTAATCTTGCTTGAATACTCTTTCTACTGTCTTCTAAAAATCTATTAAGCGAATCACCTCAGAGAAACATTCTATTGTAATTGGCTTGCCTTCATGCAACTACATTATGATAAAACTGGGTTTTTGTAACTACTTACCCCAAAAACTATATTCATCTTAATGACATATTTCTTTTTATACATCTTGAAATACATTGCTGTTTCATGCTAATTTATAATGAAAATTGTATAATATGTTGGAGCTTTTCTCCCTGGGCCTCCGCTGAAAAAGGGCTCTTCAGCTCAGTTGGACAATCCCAGTCAACAAATGTCAAATAAATAAAATAAATTAAATAAGTAATTGTTTAGGGATACATTTAAAGAATGACTTTTTACCTCCCTCAGTTTCTCTGAATAAAAGTGCTCAAAGGTTAATTCATTCAACTATCCCATGCAGTATATCTGGGTGTGGTCAGGTTTGGGTGCACCAAAGATCCCTTGAGGTGCGCCAGGTGATCAACATGCCGAGACAACAGCAGTGTTTTCTCCCTTACCATCTGCTTGAAAATTGAGAACCAGTGCAGTAATCAAGAAAATTACTGGTTTGCCCTTCCCTTTCTTCTAAATTATTCCAGGACAGATATCCCTTCCCCCATATGACTAAAGCTCAAACATGTATTCCTGTTTATCATCCAGTCACTGACGTAGGAAGCCCTAGCTCCCACTCGAGCCTAAATGCTTGTCTGCAAACAAAAAGGACAGGAATGTGTACCCATTCATTGTTTACATATCACAAGACTGTTGTACTAGCTTCTGAGGAACATCGGTAAAAAAAATAGTGAATTTTAACTCTATGGGTGCTGATGCTAACATTACCTTGGTCATTCACTAACCTCCTAAAAATCAAGCATTAGCAATTCTGTGGATAATTCCATCAGAACTCCTTCATACTTTCTCATCTACTCTTGTATATTTCTCTACTACTCTTACAACTGACAGCATATCCACCAGCAGGATCCCTGGTTTCCATAACTGCCTGAAAGGCCAGAAAGCTTGAATAAGTGCAGTCATTTCTCTTATGCCGATGTACATCTTCTACCCTACCCGCAAACAACCTGCATTCAATACCCCTGTACCCTGAAGATCTGGCTATGTACCCCCAAGGCCACATCTAAGGCATTTGTGGACAACCTCTGGGTCACTGTCAGCTTTGTCACAGGCATCCTTTCTTTCCTGTATGCTTCTGTCACCCATTAGTCTTACTCTTTCCACAGGGCAGTAATGGGCTGACACTCTCTAGACAATGGCTCTGTTGCTCTTAATCAAGGACTACAACATTTTTTTCATGTGCAGTCTGGCCAATGACACCATCAGTATGATGATCCTTAGGAATTCCCTGGCTGTGACTTATGTCCTCAAAGCCATTTCCTGAAAGAATGAAGCTCATGCTTCCATTTTTTGCTGGGCTAGAAGGCCCCTGGATGTTGTGGTGTCTTAGCAGCACCGCCATGAATAGGAATAGTAAAGTTTTGGCTGGGGTCACATTTGATTTCATCAAGTTCAAAGAGAGCTCTAATTTCTGGAAGCTCTCCAGGGTATAGGTCAGGGACCCACTGCACTACCTTCTTGCTCTGGGCTTGGATACCGCAATCACTGAGACAACAGTAGATATGAATACTGTTAGTTCTACAATGAGGTGTTACTGGAGCTAGATATTTTATGAATACTCTGGGTGCAGTAGCTAAAACAAAGGGCAAGAAAATTGATAGTGTTGGTGAACTAGCATTAATTCTACACAAGGTCTGTCGTATTTCAGTACAGGGATGTAGAGTAAAGCATAGCATCTTGGATTCATGTCATCACTAACACCCTGAAGCCCAAATCACAGGAAAAACTTCTCTGAAAGCCACTTTCAGCAACTGAAAAGGAAAAGCGTTAAACGTGTTTTTTTTTTTTTTAATAAAAGTACACATATATCATCCACTATGTATTCCCCTGTTGGGGTTAGCCACTTACCTTTACCCTACCTCCAAATAACAGCCACTGCTTTGTGTGGTAATTTCTACTGCAGTTGGAAACTGGAAGGTGAAACATACTTCACTAACTCGAAAGGTTTCCATTTTTAACTTCAGTCTTTTTTTAAAACACCAAAACATACACTGTGAAGCAGTAGGAAACAGTACCAGTCAGCCAAACTCTTCAGTCCAAGCTGTTTTTATTCTTCCAACATACAAAGATACAGAATTCTGAAGTCCCCAGTTTCAGGGGTTGAAAGCGCTCAATCTGTGTCTTTGTATGTTGGAAGACTAAAAACAGCTTGGACTGAAGAGTTTGGCTGACTGGTAGTGTTTCCTACTGCTTCACAGTGTATGTTTTGGACTGTTTTTAGTTATATTTTACACTGTGGTTACTCTTGGGTTTTTATTTATTTATTTTTTTAAACACAGCATGTGATGAGAGTCCAAGGATCAGCTCATTACCCAATAGGCGGTTAAGCAGATGTGCCTTAACATCTTCACACAAAGACTATGTCCTTAGTCAGAAATACCTCCTAATGAACAGCTCAGTAGCAGCAGCCTTAGGTACATCACATCATACCCTTATTTTACAACATGCCTCCAAACTTCCAGTGAGCTTTAGCTGACCTGTGATTTTTCCTTCAGTTGTCTCAACATTTACTACTCCATAGTCTTTTAGGAGATGCATTCACAATAGATCATGTTGATTTGACAGTATAGGGAATTGAAAAAAATAAGTTATGTACTCACCATAACGTTCCATCTGAGTAGTTATACTTCATTTTCTGCATCCTGTGGGTATTCGGATCCAAGTCAGCAACATTTTCTCAAGTATCTGCTCCAAGCTCCTCCTCTTACCCATAATACCTCAACATCTTCTACCTTCCCTCAGATCGAGTTTGCCACTATCCAAACTATCAGCAACTCAATAACAGCACTAACCTAGAACAGGTTCAGGGGAAGGAGGGTGGGACGGTTGCAGAAAATGAAGTATAACTACTCAGATGGAACATTATGGTGAGTATATAACTTCTTTATCTGAAGTAGTTAACTTCATTTATCTGCAACCTGTGGGACAGAGTCCCCAGCTACCAAAACTCCTGGGAGGCCCTCATGGAAGGATATTCCTGAGCACCGCAGAGCCAAAGGATGCTCTCCCTCTAGAGATCAAATCCAGCTTATGTATGTGACCTCGCCCAGGTTGCTGCTGCACAGATATCATCCAGAGAAACCCTAGACCAAAAAGCAGCAGAAGTTGCCACAGATCTGGCAGAATGAGCTTTAACAGGACCAGGTGGGGACAGACCTTTATCCTTACAGACTTGCAGTATACATTGTGTAATACCTCTAGCTAGGGAGACCTTGGAAATGGCTTTGCCCAAAAGGGTTCTAGAAAAGGACATGAATAACTGGTCAGACTTACGAAAGAGTTTAGAGTCCTATGTAAATAGAAATTAAGCTATCTATGAACATCTAGCAAATGCAGCTTATATTCACGCTTGTTCTGAAAATTTGGAAAGAAAACAGGCAGATTAATTATCAGGTTAATATTTGATTCAGAGGCAACTTTCGGTAAGAAAGAAGGATCTGTGCGAAGCGAAACCCTGTCTTTATGAAAGATCAAGTAAGGGGGCATGGCCAAACAAAGCTTGGATCTCAGAAACCCTTCTGGATGAAGTAATGGCCACTAGGAAAGCTGTCTTCCAGGATAAGAATTTCAAATCTACTAATGCTGCTGGTTCGAATGGGGGAGCAACCAATGCCTGCAGAACTGGGGTAAGGTCCCAAGGAGGGACTGAATCCTTAACCAGGGGGCGTAAAAGAAAAGTGCCTTTGAGGAAAGCTTTACACAGTTTCAAAGAGGCCAGAGCATTCATATTTTCACTGACATGAAAATTAGAAGTGGCTGCCAGTTGTACTTTCACCATAGAGGAACTAGCCCCTTGTTGGAAAATACTGGACAAAAACTCCAACACTGCAGGAATCGGGGTTGTAAAGGGATCTAGGTTCCTCTGAGAAGCCCAAATAGAGAAGCGCTTCCATTTGCAGATCAGGTGGATAGATGCCCGAGGGATGAGAGATGAGGTCCGAGCAGGGATCCAGAATCCGAGGAGTAAGAACACGAGACCAGAGGAAGGGGAACCACACCTGATGAGGCCAAAATGGGGCAATGAGGATCACTTTGCACCCCGGTCAGCAAGCTTTCTGAAGAAACTTTGGAATGAGAGGTAACGGGGGGGGTAAGCATACAGTAACCCGGGAGGCCAAGCATGGACAAGAGCATCTCTGGGGGAGTCCCTTGGTTAGGGGATCAGAACAAAGAACTCACTGCACTTCACGTTGGAAGGAGATGCGAAGAGATCGCAGCAAGGCTGACCCCACGCAAGGAAGATCTCCTCCACTATTGACTGTTTCAGAGACGACTAGTATGGCATTAGAATAGCCCAACTCAGTCTGTCCGCTAAAATGTTGGAGTGTCCCGGGATGTGCGTTGCAATCAGAAACTGACTGGTGGAGATCACTCACTCTCACACTATCATGGCCTCATGACAGAGAGGGTAAGATGTGGTTCCTCCTTGTTTGTTGATGTACCAGACAACAGACATGTTGTCTGACTGAACTGCAATCTTCCCCGAGGGAAGAACAGCATGAAAGGCTTGCAACGCTAAAAGCACTGTCCTCATCTCCAGAACATTGATATGCAATCTGGTCTGGGACCAGGTGCCTTGGACCGTCCTCCCCAAATACTGCCCCCCCCCCAAGCTGGGAGGCATCCGTGGTCACTGTGGCTTGGGCTGTGGGTGTTATGAAGGCACGACCTGCCAAGATTTCCGGCGATTGGAGCCACCAGAAAAGAGACATCTTGCAGGCTCGGCTGATTTGTAATGGATAGTCCATGGGGAGGTCTAACCAAGGCCACTGAACTGCCAGGGTCCACTGAAGCACCAGCATGTGAAGGCGCTCACAGGAAAGGATTGAGATTGCTGCGGCCATGGAGCCTAGGGCTCAGAGAACATCGCTCGCCGTTGGCATCCTGGGGCCGGGGATCACTGAGACATGAGCGTATAGGTTCTGGACCCTGTACAGTGTGAGAAAAACTTACAATAGTAGAGTGTCCAGCCGTGCACCTATGAATTCCAAGGTCTGTGTCGGGTTCAAGTGGGACTAGGAGATATTGATGGTAATCCGTAGATTGACTGAAAGATGTAGGAACGGGTCTCTGACCATGCAAGTAGACACTTGGTGGCAGCAGCGAGGAGCCAATCGTCTAGGTAAGGAAACACCTGAATTCCCTGAAGCCTCAGGTGAGCCGCTATGACTGCCATAACCTTGGTAAACACCCTGGGGGCTGTGGTGAGACTGAAGGGTAGGGCTTTGAACTGGAAATGATTGGCTCCCAGCCAGAAGCGAAGGAATCTCCTGGAGCTTCTGCAAACTTTGATATGGTAGTAAGCGTCCTGGAGGTCTATAAAGCACATCCAGTCGCATTCTCGGAGGTAAGGTAGAATGGACTGCAAGGTGACCATCTGGAATTTCTGCTTGGCTACAGTCAGGCTCTGGGTTGACAGGTCCAGTATGAGCCTGAGGTCACCCGTCTTTTTGGCACTAAAGAGAACCTGTAGTAAATGCCTAATCCAGACTGATCTGGGAGGACCAGTTTGATGGCCCGACCGTGAAGCAGCTTTGAAATTTCTTGCGCTGCTGCCTCCCTTTGAGTGGGTGGAACATCCGGAAGGCACTTTGGTTGAACGGGTAGGGCAACGAATGGGATGGAGTAGCCACTGGATATTATTTGGAGCAGCCAACGGTCTGTTGTAATGGACTCCCAAGCCGTTAGGTGCAATGACAATCTTCCCCCCGACTGTCTCCAGAGTAGAACAGTCGGGCAATCCCTCAGGGTTACTGCGTGAGTCTGTCCGAGAAAGTCTCCCTAGAACCAAAGTTCCTCGTCCCCCCTCTGCCTCTGGGGCGGCATCTGTCTTGTCCCCCTCTGCCTCTAGGGGACAAAGTGCCTGAGAGTCCTGGGGAAACAGAGATTTTCAGAACCACATCTTCCTTTGCCCTCTGATTCCTAGAAAAGGATCTTTGAGGGCTGGAGTAGTGGACTCTGACGTCCTCCTCGCTCTGGACCAGGGTGTCACATACTGTCTTCCCAAACAGGGAGGAACCATCAAAGGGAGCATTTGTGAATGACGCCTTGAAGGGGTCCGCGAATTGACAGTCTGAGCCAAGTGTGTCGGCTCATAGCTACGCTGGTCCCAGCCGCACTAGCCGCTCATTGCATGGGAAAGAAGATGCATGGACGTGCTCGAAACAAACTTTTGAGTCGACATTTTCGCCGATTAACAGCCGCTTGTTTTCTGGCGACAAAGACTCTGGGGGCGACACAGCAAATTCCATAACTAGGTCTCACTGAAGTCGTATGACGTGTGCCAAATAAATTCAGTGCTCGTATGGAAACATTGCTGAAGAAAAGACTCGTTTCCCAAAACGATCCACCGCCCTAGACTCTTTGTCCACAGCTTGGACCGAAGAACTTAACTGTGCCAGTTCTCTCTTGGTGGCAGCTGCAACCACCATAGCATCCACTGAGGAACCTTTGTACCAGGCCTGTCTATCTGTGGGTGGAGAGAGGATCCTGTCCGGGCGTTTGGGTATTGGCTCTATGGTGTCAGGCTCCTTCCATGCCCACGTGGTAATCAGATCCACTAAGGGATCTGCAGGAGGGGCACACAGGATGCAGATGGGCCCGTGCCAAAGGCCTCCAGGAATACTGACTCATACGTACAGGGTTTTGGGACTGACCAACCTCCCCTCTGCCGGAGGATTTCCATGATGTCTCCAAAGGAGGCATCTTCGGTAGGTGACCTGGGAGAACAGTCACCTTCATCCAAGTCAGTATCTTCTGTGAGGGACTCGGGGTAGTCCATGCGCCTCCTCTTAGACTAGTGCTTATGGCAGACCCTCTTCAGTGGGACTCTCTGAAGAGGGCTTGTAAGTCACGGGGGGGTTCCACGACGGGATCCACCTGGGGTCCAATAGCACGGGCTGTCCCTGGGACAAGGTGATGGGAGTTGTGACCAAATCCATGGAAGCCTGGGCGGAGTCCAAGATGATGGGTTGGGGTCTCAATCCTTGGGAGAGAACCCTCTCCACCATGTCGAAGGCCGAAGGAGAGTGCACCTCCTTAGCAGCCAACAAGGAGGAAGCTCTCCCTGGCTCCACCGTGAGGATTGGGGCTGAGGCCAAGGTAGACGGCATTCCGAAGGAACGGCTCGGATCTGGAAAAGTTGGAGCCAAAGACACCCCTGTTCCCTCGGATCAGACTCCCCGTTCTTGGCCCCGATAGTTGCTCGGATCCGAACAGGTCTGATCCGAGGAACTCAAGGTAATCGCCGGCGTCGAGGTTGGAGGAACCGTCGGTGCTGAACCTCCAGCTCCGAGGATCCTCAGATCCATAAACCCGGAAACTGCAGGTCGGATCGGGGAAGAAGAGACTGGATGGAAGAAGGGCATAGAGGGCCCCTCTACAGCCGGAAAGGGGTCTGGCAAGACTCCCACTTGGATGTGGGTCCAAATTTACCTCCACATCATCCTGTCCATGTCAAGCTCTGACAGACTCCGAGTCGACAGACTCAGATCTGGCTGGTCTATATGACAACCTCAAAGAAGATCTCTGGTCCGAGGGCTCAGTTGGCTCCAGGGAGAACCTCGGAGAGTGGAGCCGAGGAGAGGTAGTCCTGACAACTTTTGTAGGTGGGCTGGGAAAGGGCTCCCGCTCTGGGGACCATTTGCGGTGCCTATCCCCTTCTCTTTTCCTTATCTCCCTTGTCCTGTTTGTCCTTCGGTTTAGTCCCCATCTCAGAAGGCTTAGAGGGAGGTTGTGTCCCAACCTGGGGTGGGGGTGGGGAGTTGGTCGGCTACTGGAGCCGAGGTCGAGGTTGCAGAGTCCAAGGCAGAAACTGGTAGCAGGCCCTTAGCCACCAGCTTTGCCTTTCTTTCCTTCAATGCCCTAGGGTTGAACCTTGCACACACACTACAAGGCAAAGATAGGTGGGATACACCCTGGTAAATAACACACAGAGTGTGGCCATCAGCCAGTGAAAGCTTGCGGCCACACACTAAGTGTTTTTTAAAAGATGGTTTGGGCTGCTCAGCCATCACCAAAAACCACTCGGCCAAAACTAAACCCAAAACTAACACACACACACACACACACACACACACACACACACACACACACACACACACACTACCTCACAAATTCTAACTTTTTAAAACTACCTTTTTTTTTTTTAACAGAAAACCGATGAACAATGAAGGGGAGGAAAGGGATGAAAAATGACTACACACACACACACACACACACACACACACACACACACACACACACACACACACACACACACACACTAAATATATTAGGAAACTACCACTTACTACACCCAACTTGGAGCTATAGAGACCATGATGCGCATGCATGAAACGGCAAACAAGATCTGAGGGAAGGTAGGAGATGTGAGGGATTATGTGCATTTTTTAAAAGTTGGTTTTGGCTGCTCAGCCATCACTAAAACCCATTCAGCCAAAACTAACACACACACACTAAGGTTGGGTTAGGCCTATACACTACCTCACAAATTCTAACTTTTTAAAACTACTTTTTTTTAACAGAAAACCGACGAACAACGAAGGGGAGGAAAGGGATGGAAAATTACTACACACACACATACTAAATATATTAGAAAATGTACCACTTACTACACCCAACTTGGAGCTATAGAGACCATGATGTGTATGCATGAAACGACAAACAAGATCTGAGGGAAGTTAGGAGATGTGAGGGATTATGGGTAAGGTGAGGAGCTTGGAGCAGATGCTTGAGAAAATGTTGCCGGCTCGGATCTGATATGGATCCGAATAACCACAGGTTGCAGATATATGAAGTTAACTACTTCAGATCAAAGGTTGCTGGTGTAGAAACAATCTTACCACAGCATACTGAAGCCTGCTTTACCAGTCAGTGAGACATGTGTCATGCCCTGGGGCCAGTTTTGTGCTTTGCCAGCTACGGGGATTTTTATAGGCATCCGTGTCAGTACTGTTCCCTATAACACTGGTAAGGCTACTTTGGTACAGGAGGCACTCCCTCCTCCTTAATTCTCACCATGAATTTACCATTTTGTTACTGTGGGAATACCATTATGTTGCAATATTAACCAAACTATTAAAACTACCTTCTCAGAATCTAATCAGTCACTCTCAAATGATTATATATGAACTTCTTGACTTATCTTACTGAAACTACTTATTCTACTTAATCTAATTCTAGTATACCCTTACCTCACCTCCTTGTTCATGACATTGTCACTTAGCTTCTCAACCCGTTTCTCATCCTTTTAGCTATCTATTCTTTTTTCTTTTGTAAGTATGTATATGTAGTATGAATGTGTGTGTGTGTGCGTGTAGGGGTTGTATGCTCGAGTGCATACATACAATTTGTTAACCTCAATATAACGAACTACTGACTTACTTTTTGGTACTCTAGGCTAAGACTGTAACTTCCCATTTGATGATCAGTACTCTATCCATGCAAACAAATACGGTTTCAAAGAAATCAAGCAGGGGGGCATAATGCCTAAAGGCTTATGGAGTTTTAGTTCTAGAAGGTCCAGGTATGCAGAAGCCACTTCAGAGCGACATTTGTCACAATCTTCATGAGTGATAATGCATCCCCAAATGAAATGCCTTATAGAAGGGACCTACAAGATACAGTGTTCCTCTTCACTTCTGTATAACTTGAAGGGAAGGAAAGCTGGGATCTCTAATCCAGCTCCTCGCCGAGTCTCCCTGGGGAGTGACCCCCCCCCGTTCTCCTTTTCACAGGTAAAACCCTAGACATAGACATCTGGTCAGGGTCTGGCTGTCTGCTTTCTGCAAAGCTTAAAAAATCCTGCATTAACCTGAACCATTCAATGGAAGTCTGGTGAAGGGGGTGAGCAAAATACCTCCCTAGTGGCACCTGCTGTCCCATGACTAGCATCCTAACCTCAAACATATGGGTCTTTAGTGGTAGCTGCCTGTTTTGAAGCCCTGCTTTCCCAGTTGTTAAAATCAAACCTCTTCCACTGGTGAAAGTATACACATTCAAAAAGATTACATCATAAAAAGATTACATCATATCACTTATTATACGTCCATATCTTATTTCATGTTCATATCCCAAATATCATACAAAATCACAAACATGTTCACTGGGTCTGTTATGAAACATATCTTCCTCTTACTACTGTACAAAGTAAGTATTTTTGCAAGGGGCTGTGCCTCCTGTGCCCCCAGTGGGTCATTTTACTCCTTCACTTCCCCAGTCTCTGCAGACATAACCGTCTCAAATTTGAGAAGGAAAATTTGTTAAAAAATACCAAAACATTACCATGTAAATATGACTTTTAAACATACACTACTTCAAGATCTGACAACATAGCATATGATAAACTACATTGCTCAAATTCTCTGAACTACCAAAATACCACTCAAGATTAGTCTTCAGACATTCAGTCTATTACTCCCTAAGCAAATCAAATAACACTATACTTAATACTTCAACATCAGTATACCTTAAAATTCTTAAGTAAATCCTCACAATTCGTAGCCAAAAGACAATCATACATCTTTATCCCACCATTCAGCTCAGGATGACTAACACCTGAAAACTGAAAAAAAGTCCCCTATCAAAATTCTCTAATCCATCTTCCCAGACAATTTAAGTCAATTGCACTACTTGAAATAAATTAGCAATAAAACAAATTTGCTGCCTTAATGAAGATCACCACCTACTAAGTACTTCACATTATGCATTTCAACTTGTTTTTATACACAAAAGTTTCACTACAAGCTACTGATCACTCTTGTCTCATCTAGGACAATGGCCTCCTCACAGTAGCTCCTAGAGTGATTTCAAGAAATCTTCCAACCAGTTCAGTCATCCAAGCATTCTTTCCCAAACTGTCATTATATAATTTGTGAGTGAGGTGGTTCACAAATTATCTCATAAATAAATAAATATAAGTGCACTGCAGAAATGAAATCTGCAAACTACCAGAGTCCTGGCATACATTTCCAACTTCTCATCCACTGATCCAAATTATGCTTAATATGGACAGAGATGAACTTTATTTTATGTGGATGGGAAGTCTGTTCCAGAGCAGTGATATCTTCTGCGAGATATACCTATCCCTCCAAACCCAAACCATTCTGTTAATGGTGTAAGAGGTTTAGGTCCCTGGATAAAATAGTTCTGAAAGCATATGGCTCATGGACAGGAAGCAAGTCCATTAGTAATGGTGTCAGAGGAGACTTTGTACGTTAGACATAAGTCTCCTCTTAGTCTGTAAGAGACTGAATACAGAGATAGAGATATGGGGCGGTCCATGTAGGACATACTGTTTAGGCCTTGTGTCCTTTTTGTAAGGTACCTCTGCCTGCATTTCCATTGCTGCACATGCCTGGACAGATACATGCCAACTCTATGACTGGCCTAATGAGGTCTGAGTAAAGTGAAACAAAAACAACCATGGATCCAGATGAATACCCTTATTTACGAGCTGTACAATACAAAAACATTTTCTTTCCAAAGAATGCTCGTGCTAGTCAAACGTTATGTCATTACCACATAGGTTCTCAATCCAAAACTACTGGGTCAGCTCTTAGGAGTATACATGTATGTTGCTTTTGTGGTTTTGTAGGGGTTTTTTTCCACTTTTTTCTACTGGGTGCACCGCATCTATGCAGCTGTTTACAAGTTAGAACAGTTTGGTGGTGTATATTTCTACATATTCAGTAGAGTTAAATTGGTTTGGTGGGGATGTGGAGTTTGCTAATGTATCACTTAGTAGTAGGTAGTTTGTTTTTGAAAGATTTTCAGAGGTACCAGGGATGGAAGTTGTCCTGGAATTCAATTTTCTTTCAAAGAAAATGACTTTATGGCCAAACCTAAGAAATGAGAAAGTTATACAAGTAATGGTACCCTATCTTCAACTCTACCTTACCTTTTTATGTGCATGTTGATACCGCCATTATAAAAGTGCCTTCATAACTATGATTATACCATAAAAACACTATTACACTTCTAAGCCCTGACACATGTCAAATTGATTGTTAAAGTAATATTTAAATGCATCACCAATGGCTTCCTCAGGCACCCTCACAATACAATAGCACTGCAAAATAAATAAAAAATATCTAATTAAAACCTATAGGTTCAACAATCTTGCAAACTCTGAAGCCTCCTATTATACATTTTAATTCCACAAATACAATTCCCCTCACTGAAAGACCCACTCTGCCATTTTCAGTGTCAATTTAAAAACTATTAAATTGCAAGTCTGCCCATACCTGACCAAGACCACATCCACACAATATAACCCTGCCATGTACAAACAGTTTGGAAGCCACACATTATAAGGAACTCCCCTCTCTTTAACTTCCACAGAATGTACATTACTCAAACAATCTATCACAGCTAAATGGCAAGCTCTTTGCCTCACAGCACCGAGGTCCACAGTTCAGTTTTGGGGTCAGGAGTTGCATGTTCTCCTCATGTCTGTGTGGATCTTCTCTGGTACTCCAGACAGTAAGCTACAAACAGGCAGAGAATTGAAAAACTCTGACATATTCCAATAGTGGTGGGAGACCAAGAATGTTTCCATTTAGAAGACGATTTCTACATATCCCTAGTGAAAATGTGCAATCAACCATATAGTTGGCAAGACTGATTTTAAAAGCTGCATGATAGGTACAGGCAGCCTGTACCAGAAACTGGGATATGTTGTGTTAGGTATCTGTCATACTATCTGGTCTGGTCTGTCCCACCACCTGGTGTTGTTGAAGTGTAAATACAGGTTTTGATCTGTACAGTAAGTGTTTGCTTTACTGGTGCTGTTTAAGTGAAGGAGTTCAAAGAGTGCGGAGTCATTCATAGCACAAAATGCCAATCATTGATCCCCCCCTCAGGGGACTGTATTACACTGAGTACAGAGGCAGTGTTTTAGTCTATAAGAGTATTTATTTACAGGTACAAAAGCCTGAGATATTTTTGGTAAAGAAGCATTCAGGTCTCTCAAGCTGGTTCAAGTGCTTAGTGAGGTACAAGGGAGCATTACATTCAATGATGGGCCTGATAAGGAATGAATAAAGTGAGTCTGACTTCTCTGGACCTTGAAGGACAAGTCCTGCAAGGTAGAAAGACTTTCTAGCAAAGAGCTCTGGTGGTCAAAGGAGAGTCTTATCACATACGTACCCAAGTCCCTAATGACCATGTCAAATTCAAGTGGAATGTTATCTATATGGGAAGCAGTAGTGATGCTAGATGCTGAAGGGTTAAAGAAAGTACAGTTTTGTACCTACCATAAATGTAGATGTTTGAGTGTTCATCCTGCTGCAGTCATCACACTTGGGTTATCCTGCCGTCAGGCAGTCCCACAGTCGGCCTGAGTTCCAAAGTCTTGGTCCGGCGTCAGTTGCTGTCACTTCTTCCCTGACGTCAGTGCCCCCAATAGGTAGGCAATATATATATATATATATATATATATATATATATATATATATATATATATATTGCTATATAAAAAAGTACATATAAAAATAAAACAATACCTTCAGGTACAAACAAATACACCACAGAGTTTGTATACGATAGAATGGTATAGATAAATCCAGCTAGTTCAGAGGGGATGGAGGGAGGGTAACCTGGACGGCAGCAGGGTGAACACTCGAACATGTACATTTATGGTAGGTACAAAACTGTACTATGCTCATCGTGTTACCCTGCTGCAGTCATCACACTTGGGTTGAATCCCAAAGCTAAGAATGGGTGGTGGAGTTAAACAGGGTTAGAAGAAGCTAGTAGGCCCTGCAAAACTGTAGTGGCAAAACCAGCTCTAGTCTTAGAATATAGAGATAAGTGATAGTGTTTGGTGAAGGTGTGCACTGAACTCCAAGTTGCAGCTTCCAGAATATCCTTGGTTGGCACCCCCCTGAGAAAGGCTGCTGATGTAGCTGTAGCCCTGGTGGAGTGGGACCTAATGTTAGCAGGTACCGGTTTCCCATGATGCATGTAGCAGAAACGTATGCAATGTCCTATCCATTTTGAAATGGTCTGTTTTGAGATAGCTTTTCCTTGTGATCCTGCAGCATAGGCTACAAAGAGCTGGTCAGATTTTCTGAAAGCCTTAGTTTTATCCAAGTAGCAGTGTAATTGCCTGTGAATGTCCAAAGAGTGCAGGAATCTTTCTCCTTTGTTCTGGGGATTTGGGAAAAAGGTGGGCACATTAATGGTTTGGTTTAGGGCCACACTGGATACCACCTTTGGCATAAAAGAAGGGTTCATTCGTAGAGAGACTCTGTCTTGATGAAAAATGAGGAAGGGCTCCACTGCCATTAGTGCCTATAGCTCTGAGACTCTTCTAGCTGAAGTTATTGCTAGTAACAGGGCAGTTTTCCATGAAAGAAATTTTAAATCAGTTGAAAAAGCTGGTTCAAAGGGCAGCAGTGTAAGCTTTTCCAGAACAAAGTTGAGATCCCAAGTAGGTGTTGGTGCTCTCCTGGGCGGTCTTATGTTCTTAGCCCCTCTGAGGTACTGTCTTAGGAGTGGATGTGAAAATAAAGGAGGATCCGTGTTGTAATGAGCTGAAATTGCTGAGACGTGGATCTTAATAGATGAAAAGGAAAGCCCTTTGTGCAACATCTCAGTTAAATATTGTAGAATCTGAGGAATGTTTGGATCAAGGGGATTTTGGCCTTTAGCCTGGTTCCAGGCGCAAAATCTTTTCCATTTGTCTGAACAGGTTTTCCTGGTGCTGGGCCTCCTGGCCTCCAGAATGGCATCCATAACAGCTTTGGATAGAGGTGTTGGCTGGTTGTTTAGGTAATTTGCCATGCAGCCAGGTTTAAAGTCTTGAGCTGGCTGTGTAGAATCTGATCGTCTCACTGGGTGAGCAGGTGAGGAATATGTGGAGAAATCCACGGTGGGCCATGGGCCATATTCCTTAGAAATGGACACCAGTGCTGGCGTGGCCAGTCTGGTGCAATGAGTATCATTTGTGGCCTCTGTAATCTGACTTTCAGCAGTACCTTTGCTAGAAGAGGCAGTGGAGGAAAGGCATACGCTGTTAATGTTTTCCAACTGAATGAGAGGGCATCCACTTTCCAAGCTTGTGGGTGGAATGTCCTTGTGCAAAATTTTTGAAGTTGGTAGTTTTGGGGGTTGGCAAACAAATATATGTTTGAGCGTCCCCATTTTTGAGTTATCATTGCAAATACTTGTGGATCTAGTTTCCACTCATGGGGATCCATGATGTTTCTGCTTAGGTCGTCTGCTAATGTGTTTTTCTTTCCTGGCAGGAATTGTCCTTATAACTGAACTTGGTAAGACAGTGCTGTGTTCCACAAGGTCATTGCTTGCCTGCATAGAGGGTAGGAATGTGTGCTCTCTTGCTTGTTTATGTACCACATTACTGTGATATTGTCCGTCTTTACTATTAGTTGTCCTGGGTGTAAGAGGTCCTTGAAAGCTGTTAGGACATTCTGTACTGCTAGCATTTCTTTCTGATTGATATGCAGATGCCTTTGATCTGTAGTCCATTTGCCCTGAATGCACTATCCTGCCATGTGTGCTCCCCAGGAATAGTCCGATGCATCTGTTGTCATAGTTTGCCTGGCTGTGGGTAAGGTGAAAGGCTGACCCTTGTTGAGGTGACATGCCTGTGCCCACCATAGAAACTCCTGTTGAAGGCAGGGAATGAGTGGTATCATTGTTTCTAAGCTGTGGCTGTGCTGAGTCCATATGCTTTTCAGGTACCATTGTAATTTCCTCATATGCAGTTTTGCAAATGGTATTAGTAGTATGCAAGATGCTATGAATCCCAAGGCCTGCAGAATTTTTCTTGCACGGAGTTGGGTCTTTGTTACCATTATTTTGAAGTATTGAGTCAGCTGTTGTTGCTTGTCTGGCGTAAGATTAGCCATCTGGGCTATTGTATTCAAGCTGGCACCCAGGAATATTATGTTTTGTGAGGGCACTAGTTTTGATTTCTTTTCATTTACTGTGTACCCTAGGCAACTTAGAAGGTGTTTGACAAATGCCAGATGCTTTAAAAGAATGTCCTTGCTTTCTGCTTGAATAAGGCAGTGGTCCAGGTATGGGTATATTTGAATTCCTCTGTCTGCAGTATGCAATTACTGGTGCCAGGCATTTCGTGAAGACCCTGGGCGCAGTAGATAAGCCAAAGGGCAGTGCAGAGAATTGATAATGGGTTGAACCTGCAATGAAGCGGAGGTATCTTCTGCAATTTTGTCTGATAGGAAACATGCAGGTATGCCTCCTTGAGGTCCAACGTTACTAGCCAAGCATTCTTGCCCAGCATGGGAAGAAGCGACTGTAGTGTTAGCATCTTGAATTTTGGTACTTGTAGATAGGTGTTCAGAATTGAAAGATCCAGAATGGGTCTCCATGCTTTGTCTTGTCTTTCTTGGGACTAGAAAGAGTCTTGAGTAAAATCCATGCCCTTGCTCCTGTGTAGGTACCTGTTGAATGGCTCTCATGTCCATGAGAGCTGTAATTTGTTTTTGGGCCTCTGTCCATTGATTTGGTGGCAGGTTTGGCATTCCTTTTATCCTTGGCAAGGTATGAAAGTGGAATCTGTATCCTTGTGAGACAATGATTAGGACCCATTTGTCTTTTGTGATGATGTGCCAGTTGTCTGCACAAAGTGGTAGTTTTCCTCCCAAGGGAGCTGCCAAGAGAGATTTGCTTGGTAGTTTGAGGATTGAGTCATTGTGTTTGTCTTCTGCTAGCTTGGGGCCTGTCTTCTCCTCCTTTCTGGGTAGCAGTACCCCATTGGCGAGGTTTGTAAGGGCCTTGTGACTGACCTCTGTCCCTTGGGCGCCTGTAATTGCCCCTCTGTGATCTGTCAGAAGCTGGAAAGGAACAGTTTTTTGCTGGCCAATTTCTGCTGAAACGAGGGGGTTGTACCTGTAAAAAATCCTTGGCCGTCTGCATAGACTTTGCCTTATCCTCCATTTTCTTTAAAACCTCTTCTGCTTTGACACCAAATAATACATCCTGCTGTAAAGGTGCATCCAATAATTTTGCTTTAACATGATCAGGTAGGGTTTGTTCTTTTAACTAGGCATGTCTACGTATGACAGACCCAGTAAACAGCTGCTCTACAGGAAGCTTCCAATGAATCAAATCCACATTGTAAAGTATGTTCGCCCACCTGTTCAGCTGCATGCAACAGATCCTGCATTTCCTTGAATTCAGACTGTTCAGAATGTGTGCTCATTTTTTGTTTTAATTGAGACATTAGGAATTGCTGATATTTCAGCATGTGAAACTGACAATTTAATGCTCTCATAGCCAGAGTAGCTGAGGTGTATATCTTCTTTCCCCATCTATCTAGGGCTCTGGAATCCCTTTCAGAGGGCACAGGATTTTTAGCCATAGAAGCTTTAGCCCCTTTGGGACCCTGGGAAATTGTTTCTGGGTCAGCCACAGGGCTTTTATAAAGGAATTTGTGAGTCAGGTACTCTGTAGTACCTGTCTGGTTTGGCTGGAGCAGGAGGTAGAGAGTCTGGATTTAGACTAGACTCCAAGTAAACATCATCCACAATGTCTAAAACTGGAGGGATAGCAAGTAGTCTGTGCTGGGGTAGTAAAAGGAACTCTCGGAGCCTTTTCTTAGAATCAGAGTAGTCCTGGCCTTCCCAGTGGAAATGTTCCCTCATGCTATGTAAAGTTTCCCCAAAGTAGTAGTCTTCAGGGGGAGATGCAGTCTTCAGCATCAGAGTCTTCATAAGGGGGAAAAGTGTAATCCTGTTCCTCAGAAGAATCTGAGGAAACTGAAACCTGGTCAGAGGAAGCATAATCCTCCTCTTGTCTTGATCTTTTATCTGGAGGGGGATGGGAACCCCTGATTAGGGTAATTAAATCTTCAGCCATCTTAAGCATCTGTTTCTTAGTCATGGGGCCTTAAACTGTAGACTGATGTACAGTCTTTTTTGGTTTTAATGGAGTTTTAAGCTTAGCATAAGATTTAATGGTGAGTGTAGTCGGGTCTGGGACACCTTCTGCAACCGAAGGTGTTTCTACTGCACTGGTTATCTCCTTCTGCTCCAGTGTTGGAAGGGCCTAATGAAGATGGCTGCGAAGGCCTAGTACACTACGCTTGAGAATCCGCAGCTGTCTGGGGTTCCAATTCTGCGGTCGTCAGGGGCTGCATAGGCACCTCACTGAAAATTGGAGAACCGGCGACAGGCCCAGTACAGGCCTCAGAGTCTGGCTTGTTCCTAGGCTGCCTGTCCTTATCCTTGCATTTTTTATGCATGCCTGTCGTCGGCTGATCCGACGGCATGATATAATTAAATTTCCTACCAAAGTAATGTTGTGCGAAGTCAAAACGGCATTTGATAGTTCGTTTATTAAACCTAGCACAAAACCGACAACCTGTGACGTCATGGTCTGGGCCTAGGCAAGGAATACAATAAGAATGGAAGTCCTTATGAGGTATTTGCTTCCCACAAGAAATGCAATTGTTAACTTTTTCTGACATCGGACTGAGGCAAGAAAAGGTTCCCCAATGGGGTACTTAGCTTTATTGAAGACTTCGGACTGAAATTCGATTAGAAAATCTCAGGTGTCAGCCGACCGGCACTTGCAAACGGCTTCTGCTTTGGGCACCGCGCGGCAAGAAAGACTGAAGAAAATGGCGTCAGATGCCTCTTATATACCCCTGGCACACTGACGTCAGGGAAGAAGTGACAGCAATCGATGCCGGACCAAGACTTTGGAACTCAGGCCGACTGCGGGACCGCCTGACGGCAGGATAACCCAAGTGTGATGACTGCAGCAGGGTAACATGATGAACATCAGAAGCATGTGTCTGATGAACTTTATAAAGCTGTTTGGCTTTTTATGTGCAGGGGTCTGACTGTCAGGTGATGAACAAGCAGCATTGAAGGCATCTTCTAATGCCTCTATGACAGGAAAAATAACCAAGTTTTGAGGTTTCCATCTGCAATAGATCACATCTTTTCTAAGCATCAGAAATTTCTTTTAGTTTCCAAGAAACAGGTCTTTCACCATGTATAGTATCAGAAAAGGAAACTTCTTCCACTGGAAAGTCTGATGAAATATTTTCTTCAGATTCTGATTCAGGGAAAGACACTTGGGAACCAATCAATCACAATGTCTTCTACACAAAGAAGTTGTGAAGGGCGGGGAAATAGTTTCCTTTTAATAAGAAGATGATGGAGAAACAGCCTAAAGTGAGTAAAAGGCCATTAAAAGACATTTATCAAACAACACATTCTTCCCTAAATTCTAACTGAGAAGGTGTAGTAACAGGAGAAACATGCTTGATCTTCTCAGTCTTTTTCTTAGATATATTTAAACAGAAACTCCAAGCAGACATTGATGTCTGGACTTCAACTTGTTGTCCGGTACCTCTTCCTTAACCAATATTTGAGGGATGCTGTTAGGTCTTTGTGAGATAACCAAGCATGGTTCTCCCTTCTCATAGGCACGTAGGTGCATGTCTAGCCCTGGATGACGTGATGGACTCCAGAACCTTACTGGCTTTTCAAGGAACAGCACCAGAGAGGTCAGAACAAGCAGATAAATGGCCTGATGACACAGATATAGCCACAGGTGAGTTATCCATCAACAACCAGGGAAAAGGGGAAACCTCATGTACAGTTCTGCCTTGGCAGCCAGAAGGGGGATAGCAGAGGCATGGTCAGCAGATACCACAGTTGGCTGCTGGTTTTCAACGTAAATTTAAAAGACCTTCAAACGATTTTAGGGATAATCAATGAATCTACAGAGCATTGCTGGATGATGAGCTGCTCCAGAAGCAAAAAAAGGCAAGCTGTGTGAGAATCTCCATCTACCATCCAAACAGGCATTTTCTCTTTCTCTTGGGTATAAGCAAAAATTATGTCTTACCATAACGTTCTATCTGTGTTGTTGATCATCTTCCGTTCATCACTGATGGGTTCGGTTCAGAGCCCCTCAGAACCATGTCGGCCTAATACCACACTTGCGTACACCAAAAACTCTCGAGCTAAGCTGCTACCCATAATGCCCTTCTCCCTGTTACCTCAGATCGAGTTTGCATAAGACATATAGAAATAAAGCAGAGGCCATTTCTGTGCAAAAACCCTGACACCACAAGGACCCATGAGATCCACCAGGAGCCTTTGGTGGGGGACGGAGGGTGGGATGTGATGAATGGAAGAAGATCAACAACACAGATGGAACGTTATGGTAAGGCATAACTTCTTTATCTAATGTTAATCTTCTTTCCATTCATCACTGATGGTACAAAATCCCAAGCTACAAGAGAAACCCGAGTGGCCCGCCTTATAGAAGAACATTCCTGAACACCACTGAGCCAAAGGCCGCTCTTCCCCTGGAG
Source organism: Protopterus annectens (assembly GCF_019279795.1). Taxonomy (NCBI): domain Eukaryota; kingdom Metazoa; phylum Chordata; order Ceratodontiformes; family Protopteridae; genus Protopterus; species Protopterus annectens. The sequence continues at coordinate 376,612,828 of NC_056745.1, forward strand.
ACCATATCCAACTTGTAATGTTTGATAAAAGTGTGTGGTTTAGTCGAAATGGCTGCTGTGCAAATGTTTATACTGGTTCTGGAGTAAAAAACTACAGAGGTTGCTACAGCTCTAGTTGAATGTGCTTTGATATTATGAGGTCTTGGTTCATTTGTATGGGAGTATGAAAAGGAAATTTTGATAAAGTCACTTTTGATGCAGCATATCCCATGCTTGGGCCAGAGAAGGAAATAAAAAGTTGGTCTGTCTTGCGTATAGATTTAGTCCTGTCTAGGTACAAACTTAGTTGGCTATGCACATCCAATGAGTGTAGGCAGTATTCTCCTTTATTGGAATAGTTCGGGAAAAACAATGGCAGCTCGATGGATTGGTTCACAGAAAAATCAGAAATCACTTTGGGGAGAAAGGATGGATTAGTACGTAGAGATACTCTGCCTTTATGAAATATCATGTATGGTCTCTTGATGCATAAGGCCTGTAATTGTGAGATCCATCTAGCTGAAGTGACAGCTACCAAAAAGACAGATTTCCATGAGAGAAATCTGAGATCTCATTTTGCAGCAGACTCAAAGAGGGGTTGAGAGAGAAACTGCAGTACTAGAGAAAAATTCCAGGTCTCTAAGGGCAGTCTAATTGGAGGTCTGCTGTGAAACACTCCTTTGAGAAAGGTTTTGCACAGGCGAATGGACATAATTGGAATGCCCTGTACTCCTTTATGAAAACTGGAAATTGCTACTAAATGGACTCGTGTGGTAGAGGCTGATGCTCTGTTCTCAAAGAACTCAGAAAGGTAATGGAGGAGGACAGAGACCGGGACTGAGAAGGGATCTAGCATCCATTCTTTAGACCAAAGAGAAAACCTTTTCCATTTATCTCGGTAAAGTTTTCTGATGGATGGTTTATGGGAGGCCAAAATGATAGCCGCCAGCCAGGAAGCCCTTTCCTCACCTGTTCGTGATAATGGAAGTGGAGAAACCAAGCCGTCAACTTGAGAGTGGAAAAATTTGCGTGAGTCCATCCTTAGGGGTGAGAAATTAAGTCTGGACCAGTGTCCAGGATCCATGGAGGCTGTAACAGATGAGGCCGGAGGAAGGGGAACCACACCTGACGAGGCCAGAATGGAGCAATGAGGAAAACCTTGCATCTATACAGAGTTGCTTTCTTTAAGAATAGAGGTTTCAGGGAATTGGGGTATAAGCGTAGAGGAGACCTGTGGGCCAATTGAGAGTCAGAGCATCTCTCGGGGACTCACCTTCTGGGAGAAAGAGGGCAAAGTAGTTGCTGCATTTGTTGTTCGAAAGGGAGGCGAATAGGTCGCAGCAGGGCTGGCCCCATCGACTGAAAATCTCTGCCGACACTTTGTGATTGAGAAGACCATTCATGTGGAAGGAGAATGCATCTGCTCAGCCTGTCTGCAATCACGGTGGAACTCCCTGGGATGTGCATTGCTATAAGAAAGCAGTCAGAAGCTATCGCCCAGTGCCAAATTCTCATGGCCTCTCGACATAAGGGGTAGGAACTGGTATCCTCCTTGCTTGTTGATGTACCAGACTACTGACATATTGTCTGCCTGAATTGCAATCATTCCTGTGGGAAGAAGCAGATGTAATGCCTGCAGTGCTAATAGCACTGCTCTTAATTCCAGAACATTGATATGCAGATTGGCCTCTCTAAGCTCGAACACATGCCTTGGACCGTCTTTCCCTGAAAGTGGCCCCCCCACCCTATCAGGCAAGTCTCCATGGTCACAGTGGCATTGGGTTGAGAAGTCTGAAAGGGGCGATACCAAAGTTCTGTGTCTGGCCTCATCCACCAGAGGAGATCTTGGAGACATCATCCGGGGGGTGACTGTGGGGACACCTTCCACATCATCATAGTCTGTGTCTTCTGTCAAATCTTCAGGAGAGTTTATGTACTTCCTCTTGCATGCCTTCTTCCAAGGAGGTTCTTCAGTGGGAATATCTGAGGAAGACTCAGAAGGATGGGTACTCCGAACTGGGGTTTCCTGAGGCTTCTCTTCCCAGTGTCCCGGGGAGGTGGCTCATGGTAGCTGTAGCTCAGAGGTTAGCAGGGTGACGTTCCGACGTCTGAGGAGCACTTCCCTAAGTAAGCACCCTCTCCATCACCCAAAAAGCAGGCCCGCCCAAAGACAAGTGGGAGCACGGAACTGAGAAGGGCAACCTTGGAACTGGGGTCATACCCTGCACCGTCTGACTCGCTTCCAGGGATGGAGTTGCAAGCAGGCTAGGGGCAGAAGTTATCCCCGGATCAGAGCGTGGAACCGATAGAACACTCGGAACCGTGCCCTGGACCGAGGACTCTGTCCCCCAACCATGAGTCTGAGGAAGGGACAGTTCTGTCGGAACCGAAAACCAAAGGGGTGGCCTCGAAGCCTCAGTGACAGTCACTGTCGGTACTGAGGAACGGGGTTCCACAAAGGATGGAACAATGGGCTTCAGAAAGACTGGTACAAAGGAGGAGTATACGTTGGGAGTCCTGGAAGAGAGACCCAAGTCCCAGAGGGGGATGAGTCTTAGGAACATTTGGTATCCCTCTGGCCATCAACAGCTGATCCAACAGGCGCACATCAAGTTCAGATGGACTCCTGGTGGACCTTGTGGACACTCCTGAAGGGGAGTTGGGTCAGTCCAAAAAGGGACTGTACATTTGACCCAGGAACAGATCCAAGGAAGGGGAGTATCGGGTCCATGATGTCTGAGCTAGTGGCACCATAGTGTCTAATTTAGAAGCAGGTGGCAAAGGAATCAGTGGAGAAGTAAAAGAGCTCGGTGCCGAAGAGGCGCTCAGAGTCTAAGTCATTGGTTCCAAAGGAATTGCATGGGTCGGAAATGTTTTCGGTGTGGTCAAAGGCAAAGTTGGTGCCATAGCTGTAGTCGAATGCAAGGTTGGTGCCATAGCTGAAATAGAAGGCAAGGTCGGTGCCGTAGTGGTCGGTGCCAAGGGTGGAGCCGACGTTGAGAATACAGTAATGTCCATGGCTTGAGTCATAGTAGTAATCGAAGCAGAACTCGGAACAGTAGTAGTAGTGGGAGACGAAGGGGCAAGTCTATGCTCCGAGGAAGTTTTGTGGGCCTTATGTTTATGAGTCTTACTTCTATCACCAGTCGGTGAAGATGGATCAGAATGGGGACGTTTCTTGTCCTTTGTTGGAGGGGTTGAGACCTCCGACACAGAAAGGGCTTCTGAGAAAGGAGAAGTGAGAAGGCCTTTCAAAATCCATTTATTTTTCCTTTCATTCAGTGTCCGCTGACTGAAATTTTGGCAAATTTGACAAGGGGGTTTAACAGAGAGGTGGGAAACCCCCCAGACAATAAACACAGTCGTCATGGGAGTCACTGTTTGGGAGTTTACCATTGCAAGAGGTGCAATGTTTAAACCCTGAAGTTCCTTTTTTATCGGACATTTCCACACACTAGTCACAAGTTAACAAGAACATTAAACACCTAAAAAGGCAAGAAGAAAAGGAAAGAAGATACCAACGATGGTATCAAGAGATACCACAAGGATAAGGAGAAGGCGTACCAACGATGGTAAAAAGAATTACCCAATGGGTAGAGCTGGTTAGAAAAGTTACAATAACAGTAAAACAAGAGAAATAGAAGGGAAGAGATTTAGAAAGTGACTAAATAAGGGGTAAATATCCAAAAATACAAAAAGTATCAAGAAAAATAAGACTAAGCTTGAGAGCTCGGTGAAACGCTGCTATATGGCTATGTGGCAAATGAGATCTGAGGTAACAGGAGAAGGGCATTGTGGGTAGCAGCTAAGCTCGAGAGTTTTTGGTGTACGTGAGGAGCTTGGTATTAGGCCGATACAGTTCCGAGGGTCTCGGAACCGGACCCATCAGTGATGAATGGAAAGAAGAGGAACATCAGATCACATTTTCTCAGAAATCTGGAAGGAAGGTCTCCAATAGGGGTAATTATCTAATCAAAATATTGAACAAGCTAAACCACTAAAGATACAGCAAAGACAGAATCTGACTGGCATCTTCAAGGCAAGAAGTTCTGAAATTTTGCACCCATTCATCTACTTTTATACCTGCATGCCCTCATACCTCCTCAGATGTATGGTGTGTGTAGAAGGAGCCCAAAAAGCTATGAATACTGGCCAGCCATCTAGTTCTTGGTAGGATACATCCCATGCATCTTATGCTAATATAACAGTGATCCAATGATGATCATCACAGTGATTTCCAGGAGGGTTAAATTATACATATCAAGACACCACAATTTTTCCCACTTTTAATGAAACATACCAATCTGACAATAAATTACACAAAGTATTGTGCACTCTTATTTTATTTATTTATTTTACATTTGTTGACCGGGAAAGTCTGACTGGGTATATGCCCATTTTCAACGGAGGCCCGGGGAGAAAAGCTCCATGTATACAGACATATGAGATTTACATAATATAAGAGTACAATCTAGCATATCAGATGAAAAAAGAAACAGTATAATTATAGAAAGACACAGTTCAACAGGAGAAATTACCTATATGTCAGAGTATAATATCACAAGGAAGGCTCCATATATTCAGACAAGCAAAATTTCACATAATGTAAGAGTATAATCTAGCATTTCAGAGGGAAAAAAACAGCGTATTTATAGACACAGTGTGACAGGTAATGACATATGTCAGAGTATAATAACAATATAAGGTGCAAGACATTTGCCTAGTAGTATTAATTTCTCACATAAAGAGAGTAAACATCGTACTGCAATCATCTGCTAGTTAAAGTATATGAAATACTGATAACCTGTTGACAGCTAATAGTAGTGCTGGCAGCTAATTAGTGGTACAGGAGAATGGGGGGGGTGGGGTTAGTTGGAGTATGGACAAGGACATAGCCAGTGAGATTTTAGGTGTGCTTTAAGAACATTTTTGAAGAGACTGCTGGAAGGAAGGGTAGTTATGGCAGTGGGAAATGCGTTCCAAATTTTGGATATGGAGTAGGTAGGAGAATAGCACTTCCCCTGCAGAGTTGTTGGGTTTGGTGACTTGGAGTAGATTTTTGTTGCAGGAGCGAAGTGGTCTGGAGGATTGGTAGGGTTGGAGAAGTGTATGAAGTGAGGGAATTTTAAGATGGTGGTTTACATGTTTATGAGTAAAGGTAAGTTGGGTTAGGTGTAGGAGTTGAGGGAGCTCAAGCCAGTCTAGGTTTCTAAGGGAGACACAGTGGTGACTGGGGTGGGAGTCCCCTGATGCAAATTTTGCAATTTTATTGTAGCAGGCTTCGAGTTTCTTTAGGTCCGATTATCGAAGATGTGTGAGTATGGGTGATGCATAGAGTAGGGTTGATATTAGTTGGGAAGTTGCGATAGAGATTCTGGCTGGTTTAGTTAGGTATTGTTGGTTTCTATACAAGGCACCCAGTTTTTTGTGGACCTTTGTTATTGTGAGTGATATGTGAGTGTCAAACTTGAGTTTATTGTCAATCTGTACACCGAGTAGCTTAGTGAGGGCTGTTGGTGAGATGGAGGTGTTGTCTTTGGCAAGTATGTTGAAATGAAGAATGTTTGGGGTAGATTTTGATGGTCGAAAGATGAGGAGTTTGGTTTTATTTGGGTTGAGGAGGAGTTGAGCATTTAATAGCAAACTTTCAACAGAAGAGAAAGATGCTTGAGTGATCTGTTGTAGTTCTGTTAGAGTTGGAGCTGAACAGATGAGAGTGGCATCATCTGCATACTGTATGAGTGAGGCATGTTTGGTGGTGGTGTTCAGATCATTGGTAAAAATGGAGAAAAGCAAGGGGCCAAGGATGGAGCCTTGGGGAACCCTGAGAGTAATAGGGAGGCGAGGGGATAGATCGTTGTGTCAGACAACTGACTTGCTGGCGGCCGTGTAGATAGCTGTGGAACCAAGTGATGGCAGGTATGGAAAAGGAGAGCTTGGAGAGTGCAGAGATCATGTGATACAATATCAAAAGCCTTTGATAGGTTAAGAAATACAGCAGAGGAGAAAAGGCCATTGTTTTTATGTTGGAGAATGGTGTTAGTGAAGGAGAGCAGAGCAGCTGTGGTGCTATGGTGTGGTTTGAAACCATGCTGTGTGTAGGAGAGGAGATTATTGTCTAGGAGATAATTGGAGATCTGTGAGTTGATACATTTTTTGAGTATCTTGCAGAGACGCGAGAGGATGGCAATGGGGTGGTAGTTGGAGACGTCTGCTGAGGGGCCGCCTTTGTGTAGGGGTATGATGTGGGATATTTTCCATAAGCTTGGCACATAGTACTCAGATATGGAGCGGTTGATTAATATGGAGATGGGATAAGCTAAAACATCAGCTGCTATTTTTAGGTATTCTGTGGGCAGGTTGTCAGCTGCTAGTCTTGTGAGTTTAAGTTTTGTCAGTAGTTTTTTTATGTTGGAGGTGGGTACTGTGGAAAGGAAGAAGGGAGGGGTGGAGTTGGTTTGGGTGTGGGGAGTGTACAAAAGTTAGCCTCTCTCTCTCTCTTTGTAAAGGAAGATGACAAGTTACAATGTAAAGTTTTGTTTAAGGATGCTGCCAGCCAAAAGCCTTTGAATATTTAGCAATGAAATTATTTCAAAAAATTAGGCAATACAATTTTAAATACAATTTTAAACATAAAATCAAGTATCCACTTGCAGAAAGAAATATAAAATAAAATGTTTGAACAGGCAGACGAGGTTTAGAAGAATAATGACTATCAGCTAAGCAAGCTCTGATATTAGTAACTGAAGGTGATTGCAGTTACTCACTCTCTCCATTTCTCACACACACGCTCACCGATGTCTGAAGCAGGCAGTCCCCCCACCCCCATACAGTTCAAAGAATATTCCAGAAGAAAGCATGCACACTATTTGACTGAAAAAAAAACTGAACATTGAAAGAAGAGATGCCATTAACTTCTAGTTCCAGAAAAAATGCCCTTGACTGAGCCCAAACTAGAAAATATACAGTATATTCTCTTAGTCGCCATCTTCTACACTAGGTCAAAAAATGCAGAAAGTACAGTTTTGTACCTACCATAAATGTAGATGTTAGAGTGTCTTCACTGCTGCAGTCATTACACTTGGGTTATCCTGCCGTCAGGCGGTCCCGCAGTCAGCCAGAGTTCCAAAGTCCTGGCCCGGCGTCAGTTGCTGTCGCTTCTTCCCTGACGTCAGTGCACTAGGGGTATATAAGATGCAGCTGACACCATTTTCTTCAGTTTTTCTTGCCCCAGATGTCAGGTGCCCCCACATAGGTAGGCAATACACATTGCTAACAAAAGATACATAGAAATAGAAAACCAATTCCTTCAGTTACAAGCAAATACACCAAATAGGTTGTATAGGTAGCAAGGTATAGATTAGTCCCAGGTAAGAAAGAGGGGATGGAGGGTGGGTAACCTGGACTGCAGCAGTGAAGACACTCTAACATCTACATTTATGGTAGGTACAAAACTGCACTATGTCCATCGTGTTTTCACTGCTGCAGTCATTACACTTGGGTAGAATCCCAAAGCAGAGGTTGGGTGGCTGGTGCTAAAAAGCATTCGGAGTGGCTATAAGGCCCTGCAGCACTGCAGTGGCGAAGCCAGCTCTGGATTTTGAGTAAAGAGGCAGGTGGTAGCGTTTGGTAAAGGTATGCACTGAACCAAGTTGCTGCTTCCAAAATATCCTTGGTAGGTACTCCTCTGAGGTATGCAATTGAAGTGGCTGTCGCTCTGGTGGAATGAGACCTGATGTTGCTAGGCACAGTTTTTCCATGTTGTGTGTAGCAGAAACATATACAGTGTCCTATCCATTTGGAAATGGTCGGTTTTGAAATAGCTTTCCCCTGTGATCCTGCAGCATATGCTACAAACAATTGCTCAGTTTTTCTGAAGGCTTTTGTTTTGTCCAAATAGCATAGCTGTCTATGTATGTCCAAAGTATGCAGACGTCTCTCCTCTTTATTCTGGGGATTTGAGTAAAATGTTGGCAGATGTATAGTTTGGTTTAGGGCCACACTTGATACCACCTTTGGCATAAAAGTAGGGTTTGTTCTTAAAGACACCCTGTCTTAATGGAAAATGATGAAAGGTTCCACTGCCATTAGTGCCTGTAATTCTGAAACTCTTTGCGCTGAAGTTATTGCCAAGAGTAGAGCAGTTTTCCATGAGACATATTTTAATTCTGCTGAATTTGCTGGTTCAAAAGGAGGTAAAGTTAACTTCTCCAAGACAAAGTTGAGGTCCCAAGTTGAAGTTGGAGCTCTATGGGGTGGTCATATGTTTTTAGCCCCTCTGAGGTACTGTTTTAGCAAAGGATGCAAGAAAATTGGTGGATCTGTGTTGTAATGAGCAGTGATGGCAGAGGTGTGGATTTTAATGGATGAAAAAGATAGGCCCTTGTCCAGCATCTCAGTCAAATATTGTAGTATCTGAGGAATGTTAGGGACAAGAGGGTCAAGGCCTTGAGCCTGGTTCCAGGCACAGAATCTCTTCCACTTTTCTGAGTAGGATGTCCTGGTGCTAGGACTCCTGGCCTCCAAAATAACATCCATCACAGCTTTAGTGAGAGGTGTAGTCTTCTTTATTAAGTAATCTGCCATGCAGCCAGGTTCAATGTTTTGAGCTGGCTGTGAAATATGATTGATTTGCTGAGTCAGAAGGTGCGGAACTTGAGGTAAAATCCATGGTGGGCCCTGAGCTAAGTTCTTTAAGATTGGGTACCAGTGCTGGCGTGGTCAGTCTGGGGCAATCAGGATCATTTTTGGCTTTTCTTGCCTGGCTTTTAGGAGTACCTTTGAAAGTAGAGGCAGAGGTTGGAAAGCATATACATGTAGGTTTTTCCAGCTGAATGAGAGAGCATCCACTTTCCAGGCTTGTGTGTGGTAAGTCCTTGTGTAGAATTTCTGTAGCTAGCAATTCAGTGGGGAGGCAAACAGATCTATGTCCGGGCTCCACCATTTTTGTGCTATCATGCTGAAAATTTGTGGATTTAATTTCCACTCGTGTGGGTCCATGATGTTTCTGCTTAAGTCTGCCACAGTATTTTTCTCTCCTGGCAGGAATTGAGCTTGCAGATGAACTTGAAAGGTTAGAGCTGTATTCCACAAGGTCATGGTTTGCCTGCAAAGGGGGTATGAATGAGTGCCCCCTTGCTTGTTTATGTACCACATAACTGCGGTGTTGTCTGTCTTTAGTAGTAGTTGTCCTGGATGTAAAAGGTCCTTGAAAGCTGTTAGGGCATTTTGTACAGCTAGCATCTCTTTTTGATTGATGTGAAGATGCCTTTGTTCTGCGGTCCACTTGTCCTGAATACATTTTCCTGCCATGTGTGCTCCCCAGGCATAATCCAAAGCATCTGTTGTCAGTGTCTGACTGGCTGAGGGCTGAGTGAAAGGTTGTCCCCTGTTTAGGTGACATGCCTCTGCCCACCATCGAAACACCTGTTGTAGGCAGGGAATAAGTGGTATTACTGTTTCCAGACTGTGACTGTGTTGAGACCAAACATTCTTTATGTACCATTGTAATTTCCTCATATGCAGTCTGGCATATGGAATTAGTAGTATACAAGATGCCACGACTCTCAAAGCCTGCAGAATTTTTCTTGCAGGGAGATGTTTTTTTGTTGCCATCAATTGAAAATATTGAGAAAGTTGTCCTTGCTTGTCTGGCGTGAGATAAGCCATCTGGGCCGTTGTATTTAAGCTGGCAGCCAGGAATATTATCTCTTGTGAGGGCACTAGTTTTGACTTCTTTTCGTTTACTGTGTACCCTAGGCAAATCAGCAAGCTTTTTACAAACGCCAGATATTTTAGAAGAATGTCCTTGCTTTCTGCTTGAATAAAACAGTCGTCCAAGTATGGGTATATTTGAATCCCTTTTTGTCTGCAAAATGCAATTACTGGTGCCAGGCATTTTGTGAAGACCCTGGGCGCAGTAGATAAGACAAAGGGCAGTGCAGAGAATTGGTAATGCATTGAACCTGCTAAGAATCTGAGGTATCTTCTGCAATTTTGTCTGATTGGGACATGCAGGTATGCCTCCTTGAGGTCCAACGTTACGAGCCAAGCCTTCTTGCCCAGCATGGGAAGAAGCTGCTGTAGTGTCAACATTTTGAATTTTGGAACATCCAGGTAAGTATTTAGAGAAGAAAGATCCAGAATGGGCCTCCAGGCTTTGTCCTTTCTGGGGACCAGAAAGAGTCTCGAGTAAAATCCTTGTCCTTGCTCCGGTGATGGTATCTTTTGTATAGCTCTCATTTCCATGAGGGCTGTAATTTGTTTTTGAGCCTCTGCCCATTAATTTGGTGGCAGGTTTTGGCATTCCTTTTAGCCTTGGTAAAGTGTGAAAGTGGAACATGTAACCTTGAGAAACAATATTCAGAACCCATTTGTCTTGGGTGATCACATGCCAATTGTGAGAAAAAAGTGCTAGTTTTCCCCCCCAAGGGGGCTGCCAAGAGGGAAGTGCTTGGCAGCTGAAGGGGGAAGTCATTGGGACTGTTTCCTATAAGGTTGTTGCCTGTCTTCCCCTCCTTTTTGGGTTGATGCACCCCATTGCAGAGGTCTGTAAGAGCCTTGGGGCTGACCCTCTGCCTCTTGGACGTCTGTATCTGCCCCTTTGTGGTCTGTCTGCAAGTGGAAAGGACCAATTTTTTGTAGGCCAATTTCTGCTAAATCGAGGAGGCTGAACCTGTAAGAAATCCTTTACCGTTTGCATAGATTTTGCCTTATCCTCCATATTCTTTAATACCGCTTCTGTCTTAACTCCAAATAAAACATCCTGCTGCAAAGGTGCATCCAATAATTTTGCTTTAACATGATCAGGTAAACTTTGCTCTTTTAACCAAGCATGCCTTCGAATTACAGACCCTGTAACTGCTGCTCTACAGGAGGCCTCTAATTAATCAAAACCACATTGCAAAGTATGTTTTTCCACTTGTTCTGCTGCATGCAATAAATCCTGCATTTCCTTAAAGCCAGGATGTTCTGAATTTGGAAGCATCTTTTGTTTTAATTGAGACATCAAATATTGCTGATATTTAAGCATGTGGAACTGGCAATTTAAGGCCCTCATTGCTAAAGTTGCAGATATATATATATATATATATACTTTCTTCCCCCATCTGTCTAATGCTCTAGAATCCCTGTCAGAAGGAACTGGATTTTTAGCTGTAGAGGCCTTTACCCCTTTAGGACCCTGGGAAATAGTTTCAGGGTCAGCAACAGGGCTTTTATAAAGAAATTTGTGAGTCAGGGAACTCTGTAGTATCTGTCTGGTTTGACTGGAGCAGGAGGCAAAGAATCAGGATTTAAACTGGATTCAGAGTACACATCATCCACAATGTCTAACACTGGCGGAATAGAAGGGGTCTGTGCTGAGGCAATAAAAGGAAATCTCTGAGCCTTTTCTTGGATTCTGAGTAATCCTGGCCCTCCCAATGGAAATGCTCCCTCGTGGTATTAAAGTTTCCCCAAAAGAGTAGTCCTCTGGAGGAGAGGCTGAAGGAATTGATTCTTCAGCATCATAATCCTCATAGTGGGGGTAAAGAGTATCCCTGATCTGAAGAGGAATCCGAAGAAATGGAAATCTGGTCAGATGAGTCATAGTCTGCATCCTGTCTAGGCCTTTTATCAGGAGGGGGATGGGAACCCCTGAGTAATTAAATCTTCGGCCATCTTGAGCATCTGTTTCTTAGGCATGGAGGCCTGTCCGGTGAATGCTGTACTTGCTTCTTAGTCTTTAAAGGGGTTTTAGACTTGGCAGAAGTTTTGATGGTAAGTTGTGTAGGTCTGAATACACCCTCTGAAGCCGAGGGCTGCTCAGCAGCTCTGGATCCCTCTGAAGAGTTAGTTTCAGTAGTCTTTCCAGTTGCTGCAGGTGTCTGGTAAGGTACATCCCAAAAGGGGCATTGTACTCAATTATGGGCCTGATGAGGGATGAGTAAAGAGGCATGATGACCTCCTCTGATCTAGATGTGAATCCCTTCATGATTAGGTGGGCTATATAAAATGTCTTTCTAACCACTTTGGCCACGTGGTTTTCAAATGAGAGATTGCTATCAACTTGGGTCCCCAGGTCCCTAATTACTTCTTCCGTACTTAATGGATTACCACCTATGTGGTAATTTGTGGGCACTTTGTTTTTGCCAAAGGGGATGACTATACATGATTTAGATTATTTACTGCTACCTGTTGTAGCCAGCAGAGAGTGAGCACATTAAAAATATAATGCAGCAGTTTTGCCAAGGGTTCTGGCCACATAAAAGTAATGAGCACAGAAATTAACATTTAATACACACATACTGCATCTGGTATTAAGTTGACTAAATGTTTATTCAGCTATTGTTACAAGTAAGTATTTTGCCTCTGCAAACCCAAGTATCACACAAAATACAGACAAGGCAGGATTCATAAAGGTCATCACAAAATGTACACTGTGTACATATCTGAATTCAAGAACAGCCCAACCACAATGTTTGTGCTGTCTATTCACTCAGAAAGGTTATGCTAGTGTACACTTTCTGGTAATCTTTATGAATCTGGCCTAGAGTGTGGAAATGTTCACTTTAAATAAATGCCTGGAGTGTTAGTACTAGACTCTGACTTCTAAAATTATTGAATTTTTATCTTAAGAAAGTGAAACTGTATGGGCTATCCTAAATGGGCTCTACAAACCACCCATGGTAATAATCACAGCTATAAGGGATTCCCAGATTGCCAGCCTTTTAATCTGGAAGTGTCTTTAATCTTTAAACTTCCATCTGTGTATCTACTATGTAGAACACACAAAAAAGATTAGTTGGATAAGAACGTACCATAACAATGGATGTCCTTTTCTCTGTTGCAGTATTCTTTACGTAAGGGAGTTGCCTGCCAAAGTGACCCAACTTCGGCCAGTATATCAAAGTCTTTTACTACTGTAGGGTGACCGATACATCTTACAGTCTGCTACTGGACGTAGGCCATAAAAGAGGTACACACGCACCATTCTCAGAAATGAAGTCCCAGGAGGAGAGACTGTCCAAGGGAAAGATCATCAATGCATCCAAGAACAGAAGGAAGCGGGGTAGGAGGGTGGGACAGAATACTGGATCAGAGAAGAAAGACATCTATCGTTATGGTAAGTGCTTACACAACTAATGCATGTCCTTCCATTCATCTGTTGCAGTACTGTTTACATATGGGAGAATACAAAAGCTCATGAAGAAAGAGAGGTGGAGGTGGCAGAAGAATTTTCCAGGAAACCATGAAGAATGGCTCTGGCAAACCCTGCCCTAGATCTGGAGATAGAATCCAGCTTATAATGTTTGGTGAAGATGTGGACAGATGTCCAAGTAGCTGCTTCTGGAATGAGGAAGGGCCCTGAGGAAGACACTGCCCTAGTAGAGTGACCTTTGACTGTGCCAGGTTTGACACAGCTGTCATACAGCATGTTCCAAAACACAAACCTAAGTCTGAGAACTACTCACTGATTTATACTGTACCACAGATCTACTTGTATCAAAGCACCAGGCCCATAACCTTACATGACTGCCAAGTATTAAACAGAAGACTAACTTTTAGAATTCAAATTTTTTTCTAAGTAATGTTAAGTTTCCTCTTAAGTACTTAGCCAGGTGGGACAATGATTTTCTGTTAATCACCCTAGACTTGATGTGCAACAATATTTTCCATGTCTTTTATATCCTTACCAAGCAAATAAATATGCCAATCCCATAACATGTTCCTAAGTATGCTGTTGAAGAGTTGTCCAAAATCTTTGGTTTTCCTGCTAAGAATTGTTGCATTCCTGCTTCCGTCAGGAACCTTTGATGTTCCACTTCCCAAACTTATCTAATCTCCAGAAAGGGGAAAAGCTCCACAGATTCTTACCTGGTATTCTTCTAATTTGCTATCGCAAACTCTTCACAAACATCAACCACCAGCAGCATACAGCTCCCAGACAATAACCTGAATACTACCTATTCAAACAAAAAAATGAAGAAACTGGTCTAAAACTGATATAAAATTGCACAGTTCTTGGAAATATACACCCCACACATAAATATGTCTGTGATTTATTTTCAGTGTAGACTGCAGCTATCACTTTATACCAGAAAGCTGTAATTCTTTTAATAATCACTCAGCAAAACTATGTTTTGCATTAGGAGAGAAGGCAGAATCAACCTATTCATTTTGTGTCTACAGAAGAATATGCATTCTCACACTATAATTCCAAGTACAGACCATTACACTTAGACAAATAAATAATCAGATAGACAAAGAAACATCAGTTCTTGTAACAGTCAAATAATGCTGCACTACTGATAAATGGCATCAGTGTAATGGACTACACATCCACTGGTTTTGGTTCAAAACAGATCATTAATAAATAGAAAGCAACACCAGTTAAACATCAGAACTTGGTACTTTAACAACCTTAAACAGCACAGGTTAAAAAATGCATCCCTCTGCAAGTAAGAAAACAAATTAATATTACACTTCATGTTACATGTTTGCAAATATCATTTGGTGCAGTTTAATGCAGAAATAACATACTGGCATCATGGTCTTCATTTTCTTTCAACATCAATATGATGTACGCTGTTGTGTAAGGCTCAAGTAACATGTTCTCGTTTGAGAGTGAATTATTGCAGCCTCTAGATGGTGCACAAATTCAACTGCACACCAATCCACTTACCATAGGAAGGGTGATTTAATTTTACTGTCACCCAATAAAGTGGTATTCTGTGATACTAGATAGTGAGATGTTGCATCCAAATACAAGCAAAAGAAATATTTCTGTTTATCTTACATGTATGCACATATAACTGGCTTTACTGTTTAAAGAGAAAGCAACACAAATCATCATTGCTGATAATTTCGCAACAGCTAATCTGTAATATCTGAAAGTAAAAAGTAAACACCAAATACTTCACACAATGCATTACACAAATAGGATTTAGTGCACTGATTACTGGGGAAGCACCATACACCACCTTCATTGTGGATGCTAATCTCTATTCTGTGATGCCTTATTAACGAGACAGAGCATACCAGAGCTTTGCATACCGATATACACATTGGTTTGATCTGATATGGCTGAGCCTATAAACTCAACTTTGTGAAAAAAGCAATATGTTACA